>NC_091483.1:752285-902742 GCF_947461875.1 Haliaeetus albicilla | reverse complement strand
GATTTATTCCTGATAGAATTTGTGCAGGTGGAAACATTTCACTGTTGAGATCATGTTCACCTGTCCATAGCACATAGCAAGCCTAAACCCAACAGAATGAAAAGCACAAGTCTGTTCACTGGGATCACACAAATGGAGCAGAGAAGAAAATTTGTCAAATTATCATCTTTGATAGCTCACCTAGAGCCATAACCACTCACTTGTCCACTCTGGAATTGTCTCCTTCCATTAAGATAAATTTTCCCTAATAGCCTCTATCATGGAATTATTTTGCCCTCACAGTCCATGATTCAAGTCCCCCACATCCTGTAAGGAAAACAGTTGTCTACACCCGACCTGCTTTACTGATCCGGCAGAACTACTGTAAGCAAGTCCGAAATTCTTGTTGTTGTTTTATTTGGAGACCTAGGGAAGATTATGGAGTAAAGCATCCTCAACTTGAGCCTCCAGGGGCACAATATTGATTCCTTCTAACCACAGCAAGTTACAAAACATCTGACATGTGCAGTTCTTGGTGGATCAGCTGCCTTGCCAAGTAAGCAAAGAGGAGATTAAATTAAATAATAGAACTCAAAATATGAAATATCCTCCACTGTTCCAGGATCTTTTTCCTCACTGGTTGCAAGTGAAGACAGAAAGATGATCCCCCCCACAGACTGCGCTTTGAGGGCTGGGTATGCAGCTGGCAGGTACTCAAGCCTATATTTAAAAGCATAGTGGGGGTGGAGGGGAACCAAGATGAGGGCAAAAGGGAGGGTTGCTGAGAAGGGTGGGCTATTTTGGGCCACAAAATGACTTCGTAATCAAGAAAGTGTTGGTTTTTTCCTGAGGAAATGGGAGGCGGGAGAAGAGGAATGGAGGAAGGGAAAGGTCTTAGAGTTCTTTCAAAGTAGTTAAAAAATTTAAAAAGAAAAAAAAAAACTTAAAATATGTGAAATCTAAAGACAAGACATCTTTTTAAAACCTAAGTTCTGCTAGTCCCTCTCTCAGCAGTGCATGGACAAGCTCTGTCACTGCAAACATAAACACTAGGTGAACAGAAAGGACAAGAGTAAAATGATTTTCCCCCTTGCAAAATGTATCTATTTCAGAACGTATTTTGAGCATGTCCACCACAGATTCACTGAGGGTCTACAAGTGGTCTGACAATTAACTAATTAGAACAAAAGTTATTGTACAGAAAACAGCATCCCTATCAGTCTTTTAAGACCTGATAAACCCCTAGCAAATATGTTAATTAAGAAGGACTAGGCCAACTGAAAGTGAGGATGGTATTTCACTTTTCAATATATTGCTAGGGTAGTAATTTTTTCTCTTTGTAACTGAAGTTCACTATAGATGCCTTCTTACTTATGTGATATATTAAAAAACATACTTTATTTCCTGACTAGCAGACCATACTGCCTTTATTAAAGATTATTCCTCTGACAATACCATTTTTTCACTCGTTTAACCTCCTTTTTGGAAAGTTACTTAAAGTGCATAAAGATTACTTAAAATATGGTTCACTAGATACCGCTCTCATAACTGTTACTGTATTTCCCCAAGAGACAGATGAGGGGAATGTTAAACTTAATGTAGTATACTGTACGGCAAAATGAACAGCATAACAATTAAGAAAGCCTTTACATTGTAAGAGAATCTTAAAATGGTCTCAAAAGGACTGGAAGAATGCCAGAAACCCTTCTAGTGAACAAGGTTGTCTTTAATAAAAAGTTGCCTAAAATTTGCCAACTTAGTCATAAGCCCATTCCTGCTTCTTCTAAACCAAGAGAGAATTAAAATCTGGGATAGAAAAATCACATTTAGCAGCAAATAATCAGAACAGCTTTTAAAAATGAGAAATATGTTAGTTACCTGATTGCCAGGCAGATCTGCATATACCAGTGGCCTTTATTCCCAACTCTACTGTCTTTCTGACCCATTTGCTTCACTTCCCTTCCTTTGATTTCTCATCTGTAAATAACATCACTGAATTATTTCACCTCCTTGACAGGGTGTTGTTAAAATGAATTAGTTAATGTCTGGAAAGTATTAGAAAGATAAAAAGCATTATAAAAGCACCAGCTACCATCTGAGAGCTACAGAAAGGCAAGAGACCCTTGTTATCATCAATCCAAGAGTCAGAACAGTAATGTTATAAAAAACAACACGTTGGAATTGCAAGGAAAAGAATAAGCAAGAACAGAGGAGGGAAACCCTGCAAAGGATCGATTCTTAGTTTACAGAGACTCTGGACACTGGCTTGCGTTCTCATTAAAGCTAGAAGAATCAGAAGTTCTGCCAGATACATAATGTAATATAAAAAGTATTTTAAAATAGAAGTCTTCCTTTCCACAAAATGCATTTTCCAAACCTCTTATTGTGCTATTCTCACTTACTCATTACAGCTCTCCATCCTGCTTGCTTATAAAAATGTACTCTCACTGGTTTTCTTTTTACCTTTCTTCTTAGTCTGGCCATCACAGTTCATTCTTGTCTATCTCTTGTATTACTAGGTCCCACATCAAGATTAAATCCAGATAAGATTTCCTGCCAAAACAGAAGTAAATTCCTTCATGGATCGGACCCGTGTACCCAGAGATGCAATGGGATTAAAAACAATAATCCTATAATTTCATTATTGCTCTAGAAAATACACTCCTTTAAGAATTTTTTTCATCTTCAAACTGGAGTTCAAAGGATGGGAATTCCACACTCTGCCTTTATTCACCAAAACCACAGCATGTGAAGTGGAGGCAATCTCAAAGATAAAGAACATGGGGGCAGTTTCCCCTAACAGTAAGTGGGAAGCCAAGTTTCAGATGCAGGACAGCAGTGTGAAAAGGACTATAACAACACGATAGTAGGACTGATGCTCCAGGGGCTCTCACTTTCAGTGATCCAATGGCAGATGTACCAGTACATGCACACAGCATTGCAAATTTTGCAAGTTCACAGCCAGTCTTGCAGCTTTTGATGTTTTCCTTAATTCTCCAAACTGCTGCTAAGACGCAGGATTTTTATTTCAGACAGTGAAATTTCTCACTCGTGCCAATATGGTGAACAATTTTGAAATGTTAATTCCAGCCAACGAAAAAGAGTAAAGGAACTAAGTTTATTATCTTTAATGCAGAGTTTTTCATGGTTATATGGCATACACGGATATATATACACATCCACAAACCTGCACCCAAACCAACCAGTCTCACATAGGCAAAGGAGATTTTTTTTCTTTCATTACCCAAGTATGTCAGGATGAAAGAAGAGAACAGCCAAGAATCATCACCTTCCACTTTTTTCACTGCAGCCTCAGTCTAATTTAATGGAACACAGAAATGTCTGATACTCTCAGATTGCATATCCTTTTAGTAATTAGTAGGCAGAAAGATGCATTTCAGGACAATGAAGGAGAGCTAGAAATCAATCTTGTAAAAATCAGCCAGTCTGTTTGGAAGTTTTGCCACCTCATCAAGGAAGAAAGGTTATGGGTATTTTATGCAAAGAAATGAAAAAGCAGTAGGAAAATTCTGGGAAATTTGTCCCAGAAATACTCTAAACAAGGCATATTGGTTGGGTTTTTTTCTTTTTACTAATGCCATAAGGAGAAAAGAGCTGTCCTTCATGGCTATATACTCAGATTTCCAACAACAAATAGGCAGTGGTAAATGAAAAGCATCTTTTGCACAACTTGATTGTTAAAAACTTTCAAGGGGTTTCCTCTGATTTTTTCCACTAGTGAAAGAGTACAAGCAAAAATAAAAGTAAGTACTCCTGTCTACACGTACACATGAATTTTACCCAAGCACAGTTTAAATCCACTTAAAATATACAGCATTTATTGTGTACTGGTGATGAATTGAACAAAATTTGGTGCATTACTAAATTCAGAACTTTATCAACATCCAAATATATTATTATAATAGGATACTTTTGCCAGCAAAATGTACAATCTGTCAAAAACTAGGCTTCTTTAAAAAGATTTAGTTTCCTTGAGCTCATTAGCATCACTTATGCTCCTATCCCTCCCCTTTTTTTCCTTTTCTAAAAACACCCCACAGTTCTTGTCAACCTTTGCCTGACTTTACATGATGTGTATTTAGCCAGGCTATGGTCAACCAAATCACCCTGTCTGCTTCCTTTAAATATTCATAAATTCAATTGGTATAATTTCTGCAGACTTCTCTACGTTGCTAGATTTGTAACAAATATCTGTGTATCAAAGGCTGAAAGAATTCACAATGTCTTGCTAAGACACATGCCTGTGAGTAGTCCTTGAAAAGGCTGGAAAGTACTCTACTCTGCTCTTGTGAAACTCCACCTGGAGTTTTGCATCCAGCTCTGGGGTCCCCAGTACAAAACAGACATCAACCTCTTGGAGCCGGTCCAGAGGAGGGCCATGGAAATCATCAGAGGGCTAGAACACCTCTCCTATGAGGAAAGGCTGAGGTTTGGGGTTGTTCAGCCCAGAGAAGAAACGGCTCCGGGAAGACCTCATTGCGGCCTTCCAATATATGAAGAGGGCTTATAAGAAAGACAGACTCGTTACCTGGGCCTGTAGTGACAGGACAAGGGGCAATGTTTTTACACTAAAAGAGGGTAGATTTAGATTAGATATTAAGAAGAAATTTTTACTATGAGGCTGGTGAGACAACACAACAGGTTTCCCACAGAAATTTGGATGCCCCATCATGGGAAGTGTTCAAGGTCAGGTTGGATGGGGCTTTGAGCAGCCTGGTCTAATGAAAGATGTCCCTGCCCATACGAAGGACGTTTGGACTAGATGATCTTTAAAGGTCCCTTCCAACCCAAACCATCCTATGTAATTTTACCACCTTCTGCACTGGCATCAAATACGTGCCTGCATCGTGTTCCCAGCAGGAAGTGGCCCATTCAGGGCCATCCCAAATATAGAGCAGAAATTCACTGAAAGTTTTTTTTCACAACTGCTTACTTTGTCCCATTTAGTAGGCAGCCACTGTCATTGCTCCCTTTAATGAAAAAGACCTCACTGGATGCAATCTTTAGCTCGGGTTAATCAGCCCAACTTCACTGAATTAAAACAGCCTATTTCAGAACGCAGCTCTTCTCATTCAAAAAAGATGAGTAATTCCATCTCCTAAGCAAACCAATAGAACTCACTAGGAGTCCTTTCAGCACAAGCTTTAAAGCAAATCAATAAATGACAGTATAGCACAAACCAACATATTCTGGGGAAAATATGTGCTCCCTTGTACAGATAGATGTACTAGATGTAGCTACAGGGATGTTCTGTTGTTTTCCCACCAGTATATTTGTGGTAGAAGTAGAGAAAGAGCTGTGATCTTCAAGGAGAAAGCAACAAACATGACCAAGCAACAGCCTTCCAGCATTAGCTCCAGAGGCACAATTATCCCAGAGGAGAAAAATCTGGAATTCATAAAAAGCATTAGCTACCAAATATGCGACCACAGAAATTGCCAACACCAACTATTTGACCACAGAATCCAGGATACTTTAACCACAGCCGTTCCCAATTTAAAGCCAGAAATATTAATGCAATATATCTAAAGTAGTCCAATATATCACATGGCAAATCCCAGCAAGGAAAGGGCTGCTTCCCTTGCCTTCCCCCACCTGGGAGCGGGTGGGCTGGGTAAGGCGTTGGCTGCCAGCGCATTCCTGGGGACTGGCAGCACGGGCTGTCTCGCTGGGGCTGAGCCCCGGCCAGCTGGCAGGAACAGCAGCCCACTTTCCGCTTCCCCCTCTTCTGAGTTCCTTTAGCTTTTTAGGAAATTATTTTGAAGTCCCTCCCTCTGCCCAGATTAGTCCTTGGCAGTCAGGAAAAAAAAAAAAAAATACACCAGAAGGAATAAGAAGGGACCGCTCTGATGACATGGCATTTTTAAACGTTTACAGCAAGAAATTGAGAAATCTGCCTTCAGAGAACAATCAGACATCAGATGTCAAAATCTATTTCATCTTATGTAATGGTCGAGGTAATCAGACAAACCTATTTCCTTTTAAATTCCATAGAGCAGCGTATTTAGGCCAGTTATTTTATTGTTTTAAACATACATGTATTTTTTAATAACATGGAAAAGCACCACCTGCATTGGGCCATTCCTCTTCAACTACAGGCAACCACGTAAGAGTCCAGACAAGACGGAACACATCACCTACTCAACATCTCACTTTCTCCTCTGACTTCCTCCCCTCAATACGCACTGAGGCCAGAGAGAGGAGCACACTGCATGCACAACAGAAGAAATACGTGAAATACCAACATCAAGTGTCGTGGAAGGATAAAAAACCATGAGGAACAGCGAGCACTCTAGGGTTGGGCTAGTCTGGGTGCAAAGTTCAGCTGTGTCTGGCTAAAGGACATGTGCCAGAGTTTCTGATCCACCTTATTAACCAGGCAATAACCCAAGCCAAGGAATTGCCACCAGGCTGCCAGGTCAGTCCCAGCACCTCTGTTCTCCCAAGGCCTTTGTGCTACCAGCTGGGGTATCGCGCTCCCAAATTTTTCTACCGAGCTCCAGCATTAGTGTGCATTGGAGGAAGCAGACGAAACACGCAGTGAGCACTATCAGCACGGCCCAGCTTTAACCCCAGGTTAAAATTAATTAATTCTGGTATATGAATCTTTGTACTTCAGTACAGACAAAATGGATTATTTTTTTTTTTAAGTAAAGCAAGTCTTCCTGCATAGCAGCTGTAGATAAATTATTCCAGCTGAGAAAGTCCAAAAGGTGAGATAAGCTTTACTGATCACAGTTCAATACCTATGAATAACGCCAGCCTTGTTTCCACCACCTTGTGGCAATTTAATTTCCCAAAAGAATCTATCTGCCCATGCAGTTTAACCACATGTGTAAGAATATCTGCAAAAGCAACACTCACTGACTCCCAATGCATTTACAGGAGCTGCCTTTGACATTCTGCAATTTTCCTGCTATGCAGTGAATCGGTTGCTTTCATATTCCTGTCTTGACAGGCAAAACAGATTTCTTTTTAAGATGCGTTAGTTCAATTTAGTTAATATAAAATACCTCAAAAACACCATTAGGATGCTAACACACGAGTATCTCCCTTTACTGACTGCTACCATTAAGATGAACGAACAAGTACCTGGTTTTTAATGCAGTCCTGTTGAAAACTTGAAATACAGAATCACTTTTCATGTTGACTGCAGAGATGAGATACATACTGATTCTTTAGCCCCATATCAGTAGTGAACGAGTAATTTATTCACGTAGCGTATGTTATCTTTTTCCTCTTCAGCGGCCTCACCTGAGAAAAGCATCACGGGAGACTGTCAGAAGGTGCCTGACAGTAGCGTTATGTTGAAGCACTTGAGATTTGCGGGACATTTTAGTTCATTCAGGCAGGGGAAGCTGACTGTGAAATGGCAACACAGGAATCTAAGGAGAAATGCACTCCATGCAAAAAAATGAAACGTAAAAGACATACCTTTTTCAACAGAGTACAATAAGCAGGCAATAACACAGAACTGCATACTGCCAGTGTAAGCCTGCAGAGACAAACATGTGACAACTAGCTCTGGTAACAGGCACTACAACTGGGATCAAATCATTCCAGTAGACACTATTAAATGACCCAGAGCTAACCCTTGACAAGGCAAGTGGAACTCACCATGAAAAATAAGCTGGTTTCTGGAAGAGGGATGGTCCTCTGCCATTACAGGCATTATTAAAAATCCAAAAACCTCTAAGAAAAATCAAATTAGGTAGAAAGATATACAGATTTCAAAGTCCAAATTACAAAAAATATGCTGTAGCCAGCATCATCAACTGCAAATTGCTCAGAATCTGGGGAAACAGATGCAAGAACTATGAAAAGTTCCACCACTTGGCTACAAAGTTAGCAAGGCCCAGCTTAACATGCACGGAGTTGACAAACCTGACAAGACCCACCGTCACCTCAAAACAATTATTCAGAGAAGACAGGATCTCAGAGAAAGATTACTGAACTATCAAGTTAGAAAACAATACAGGACATTCTTCCTTTTGATATTGGAAACAAGTATAGAAGCTAACATGGTGATAGAAAAAAATGCTCTTCTCTAAGAAAAATTGCAAGCACTAGAAGATGAATGGGTAAAGACTCAGGACTCCCATTAAGGAAGAGTATGTGTATCAGTCAACAGGAAATTGGAAAGATGTAATGTGTAGCCATCTCAAAGACAGAAGTAGCAACTGCTGCCCTGAAATGGGTGCTACCTTTTATCAACAGGACAAACTTACTGGAAAACAGGGACAGCAAAGCAATTCAGGCGAAAGCTGGCTACTTTTGCAAAGACTCAGGAAATCCTTGGAATGCAAAATATAGTTCAGAAGGTCTTTCCTCTTCATATCAGAGTGATCCTGATCTTAAGAAAAAGGTAGGCACATTATTATGAGAATTCCATATTGAGTAGAGGTCTCAACAGAATGAGTATATTTGCAGGTCACTGTCAGAAAATACAGGCATTTTCTTTCTAAAAAGATACAGAAGAATCAACAAAAAAAAAAAAAGTGCAAGGATTTGTTTCCTAACATGGAAGCATCTTCAAGATAAAGTTGATGCTTGTTAATTTTATAAAATAATTCTGCAAGTTTTTATTGCAAAAATCAAAACTTGTCATCATGTCCTTAGGAGAAACTCTTTCCCAGACTGCCACTTGGGTTCTGTACAGCTTCCACATCACTTCACCAGGAAATAAAACAGTTGCAAAGGGAAATAATTGCTACACAGAACACATTTATGATTTGAGAGAAAACGATGCAAAGGTACAAGTAAAAGTTGTATCAACGCTCCGAGTCCTCGCTCCTTCCAGCATCACCTTCCTTCAAGCTTCCCTGCTTCTTCCTTACCGCTGCAACACTTCTCCGTTACAGCTACAAACAAGTTTGGGCTACAGTGAAAAATCCCCATCACCAGGATTGCTCAAAAGTGAGTAATGAAAGCAAATGCAGCAAAGGGATACAGGCTGGCTACAGCAAACTTGAGGAGATTACCAGTATACCTGCTCCAGACGGTCAAAGAAAAGTTACATATGTTCCTTGAAGCAGCAAACTGCATAGGGACTTTTTTTTTTTTTTTCTCCTAATCTAGATCCGAATCTAGCAAGAGTATCAGATTTGCAGTTTGGAGGAAAGGCTGGGTTCTGGTAGACTGTACTAGCACTAGTCACACAGTAAAATTTTCTACAGTGCAAATAAAGGTATCACAGTTTGTCTTTAAATTCTGCTCTTTGTTAAATACTTGCAGCCAGAAAGCTGAGCATGCTTTCACTTACATACTAGAAAAAATATATAGCTCAGCTGTTATAATAGAGGAGTTGGAAGAGGTAAAATTCTCTGGTACCTCTGAAACATAGCAGTTGTTCTAACTAACAAAGGTTAATAAAAGCAAAATGCTTTTAAATATAAAAGCATTAGATTTATTGTCTTCATGCTGTGTGCCAGCTAACTTTATCATGCAGTCATGTAAGTATAAAATAACGATTTGCAGTTGCACCTTCTCAGATGATGAGGCAGAGGATCATGGCAAGGAACACAAGCAACTTTTGCTGAAAACAAAGACTCTACCTAATTGGCAAAGGATGAGCAAAACCTTTATAATGGAGTCGTCCAAACAAAACCTCTCAGCCTTTAAAACAATATGACAATGTAATAGCTTTTCCTCTCACAGTATTCCTATCAAAAAAAAAAAAAACAAACACTTGATTACTGAATAATAATTAATCCCAGGATCCCACCTGATGAGAGCGCCAAAATTGCCTGAACTTTTCCTCTCCAAAATTAACTGCAGAACAAGCAGTGCTGAAGTCCAGTTGTCCAGGATTTTTTATTGTTAAAACACTGTAAGTACTGTTTAATTCTCCCACTTTCTGAATAGCTGGCTAAGGTGATGGAAATCCCCCGTCATGTTTATCTGTTCCTGGATCCCTGTTATTAGTACTTGTAAATGCAAACCAGCATTATCACATTCTAAACACCTAAGTAAACTATCAGTGTCCCAGGAAAGCAACACGTATGCTACAGTCTACTGTGAAAAAATGATCATAATAGAAAAGACATGGGTCTCCTTTTATTTTTTTTTATTCCATCCCCGTCCCCCCCGTCCCCCCAGCTATTCACTTTTAACAAAGAGTCCTATGGAAAAGCCATTTTGGAATATCAATTAGAGAAAAAAAAAAGTAACATTGCTGAGCTGACATTTGGTTTCTATGCAGCTGGAGAAAGGAAAACATTCACCTGTGCACACTCAAAGAATCAAGAGCATATGTGTTTCAGTATTTTTATGTTTAGAAGGGGAGTTCAAGAAGAGGTGGGCTTAGAAAGAGACTACATTTAAAGAATGAAAGCAAGAAAGAGCAGTATGTTTGGAATAGGAAAATTTCTCTTTTAGAAGAGACAATTCTCCATGACCGCATATTACACATATTCAGACTAAAAAGTGGATTCTGCAAGGTGTTAAGTGTTCTGGCTTGGTTCCAACAAACTACTTAATCACGTACTTAACTTTAACTACATCCACAGTCCTGTCGGACATCAATTAAGCTGATCTTAAAAAGACTACTTGAAAA
Source organism: Haliaeetus albicilla (assembly GCF_947461875.1). Lineage (NCBI taxonomy): Eukaryota > Metazoa > Chordata > Aves > Accipitriformes > Accipitridae > Haliaeetus > Haliaeetus albicilla. The sequence continues at coordinate 892,187 of NC_091483.1, read as the reverse complement.
TACTTGAAGTCACATGCTTGTTAACTCCTGTTGGATTGGAGCGAATCAGCAGCCTTGAAAGGCTCCTGTTATTTGAAAGGTAAAAGCAAAAGCTGTTAAGAGCTACAGCTGAGGGAAATTTAATTTGAAACGGTCTGCCTTCAAAACCAGGTTCCATGAAGTCTTTTATTTCTCATTAAGATTAAATATTCCAAAAACATTGGTCCCCCCATTCTCCTGTTACTAAGCACAACAGGAAAAAATAATAGCTCCCATTCTCTCTTCCCCCTCTCCTCCTTCCCCAATTCTCCATTATCTTTTTTTCTTTTTTTTCATTCTACAATTTTGGTTTTTATTCCTCAGTTTTGATAAATTACAAAGCAGCAAGGAGAAAAACTGATGGGATAAAATTTGTTTAATTCTATGATAGGAAAGAAGAAAAAAGAAAAAGTGACGAAGGCATTAAAATGTCTACACATTATATTTAAAGATCTGAAATTAAAAAAAAGTGTAGCTAACATGAAATATTTTTGTTTTAGGTGTGAGCATATGTGAGATTGCAATTTTCTGGTTTTTTGAAGCTGTCTTTGTAATCAGTTGGTACTAGTTTTAGATAAAATAGCACTCTGAGATACCAAAGGTCTAGAATAAACAGCAGCAGCACAAGAACTGCAAATGCAAGTGCAACAAGGAAGCGAAGTTTATCTGACTCAGCCCAGAGAATCCTACTTCCCACCAACCAGTGCCCCTTTCTCCTAAAACTGTGCTTTATATTGCTGCAAGACAGCTGGCACAGAAACCACCCCCTAAAAGTCGATATGCTGGCTCTTCAACTTTTGTTTCTACATCTCAATGAAGTAGGGGGGTCTGCATAGCTGCGATCCCACCACACAGTCAGTGCACACCCCATAGCAGCCAATGCTCCGGGAGCGAGAGTTCTCGGAATCTCCTAAAGATGTTCCCAGTGCCAGGCAAAAGGTCTGCTGGGTCTATGGGTGAATTTTGAACTGTAGGTTATTAACAATTCAGAGTCTAAAAAAAGACAAAGAATAAGTAGCATTGGAAGTCAGTTGGAGCTCAATAATTTAAGGGCTTCACCTGTAGGAACTAGAACAGGAAAAGAAAAATTTCTTTTCACTCCATTCTATTGCTCAGTTTCCACTTCCAGGTATTTCTCTTCCTCACAAGTTGTGTGCTATCAGCTACTTTAACATGGGGACATGCTACTTACTGTGGACTACATCCTGGAGCATTCTGCGTGGCTTTTCCCCCTGCAAGCAGCATCATGAATAAAACATCGCAACGACACAGAGAGTAACTGGACTCAGACCACAGCTGACTTTCTAAATTACAATGAAAAGAGAAAACATAACTCCAGTGCTTTCACAGTCACAAACTACTCTAGATGGAAAGGTCTAGCAGAAGATGGTGTATGACATTACAATCCCGATGTGGAATTTAACTAGCGCAGCAACTGTTTCTACCAATGGAAATTCAACCTCCCTGAGAACCCAGCATTAGCCCCAGATGCTTGCTTGCTCCTCACATTGGATATGGAAGACACTGCAGTTACCTCCCAGAACATGGAGCTGTCCTCCACAACCCCTCTCAGTATTTTTGTCAGTGTCAACATTGCTTTGGAAATTTAGGAAGCCTCTGCACATCTGTGGTAAAAGCACTGGATTCAGCTTTAGGCTTTAAAAAGAAAAATTTTTAAAAAAAAAAATCACTCTGAATAATGTTATGTGGCTCTGAAGCACAATGAATAGACAGTATTTAATCAGAAAAGCATGAAAAAGCAAGACACTGTTTTAATGCAAATAGGCATGATTAACCTAAGCTAAAATAATTCGAGCACAATGCTAAATAGTATAACTTTATACATTGGGGATAGTTGAATCTTTTTCACCTAGACTTGGCTTCTTGGCATATACAACCAAATGTTGTATAAACTTTCCTAAAGAAACAGAAAAACTTAATAGTTGCTTATTCCTAAGCTGCTTCCCTGAGCCACCTATTTCCAGGAGAAATTCTGTGTCAGATACAAAAGAAACAATAGCTTTAGGGTCCTGTGTAAAGCAAATGCATTTTACATCCACTATCAGCATACTGCCTGCCAATGTTTTCCAGCTGAAGCATTCTATCAAGAAATGTTTTGAGTAGACAGACCCAGCCATTAACATGACAGAAAACATTTGAGAACTGAATACATTTAAATTAAGTTTCTGTACTTTCCACTATTTTGAAACCCTTTTTTTGGAACCTATTCTTAATCATAGCTGCACTGTTTCCTCATATTAGTACTAAGTTTCAAGATGACAACCTCTAATTACTATAAACCTCTGCTTCATTTTTTTGCTTATCTTTTTAATATCAACCCCTGATGTCAAATTATTACCTGTTCTTACTATTAAAAATCCATCCTTCCTAATTGCAGATGAAAACTTAAAAATATAACATGATTGCAAACTAAAAGTATTAAATCATACTAAAGAAGACAAGGGAGACAAACTAGTAAGAAAAATAATCTAATACTAAGCCAGCCCTCTGACTCCTGGGACAAAAGTGTTTTTGTTTTTTGGTTTTTTTTTTTTTTTTAATACTGTGTGGGATTGACAATTCTGAGCTATATCAATAGAGAAATTACAAAAAGATCTGGTATAAAATTCTAGCATTACATTTACTGTCTTGCCAGCTCTTTTTAAATTGGCAATTACATAAAACCATTTATATTGGTGCAGTGTATCAAAGCACGAGATAATGAAACAATCTAACTTTCTTGTGTATTTTAAGTCTATGCTGATTTCTGATTTTTTCTATCAGCAAGCTATGAAAGTTTGATCATTTCCACCAGTCCTACGTAGCTTACTAAGCTTGTTCTTTGTATTGTTTTGTTTTTCTAAAATCTTCTCAATACTAATTTCTACACAGGCAGCTGATAAAGAACAAAGTTTCAGGGGCAAAACAAAGGAGGGTAATAACTAGCCTTAGCTATTTTCCACAACTACATTTGTGCATCAATTCCTGCATCTGCACTGTACCCCCTTATTTTCTGTTTTGACTCAATTATCAAAAACCATATTGTGTGCAATTCAAAGTAGCTGGATTTTTTCTGTCTAACAGAAGATGGTCCCAGAGAAGCTGAAGGACGCTGCATTGGACTTTCAGTATTCGTTGCTATCACTTGCAGATCTACACAGCCATAACGCACATTCACTTCAGCCACCGCAGAAGTACTGAAGCTTTTCAGAAGCACCTTTCATCCATCTGTAAAGTCCCACACATTATCGTAAGTGATGAAATATTTTGATTGCAATGGTAAAAGCCAATAGTTGCATCTTACTTATGACTATACAAACCTCAGCCATTTCATAGCAGAAAGGTTAAATATCAGTGCAAAAGTCTAGATCATCACACTGCTTTCTTTTTGACGCCCATGTAGAAGTATCATCCCTTCTCTCACTGCTTACTTGTTAATCAAAGTCGAGAAATGCAAAAGCAAGGCTAGAAAAGCAAGGCTAGAATATTTCCTGGAATATTGCCTTTTTTTGAATTAGGTTACATCATTTACATGTTTAATCTCTTCCTGGCTAGAAGAGTTTATAGCCCTCTCTCATACTATTAATATGCTACACCCCTGCAATGCTTACCTGCTCATTAGCGCACTAAAACCAAGATTCTCAACCTGGGCAACATTCCCAGCAACAGACTGGGGGGGGGGGGGGGGTTGGAAGGAATAAGCCCCCTCATTCCCCAGCCTGTGGGCTGATTGCAATGCAGCATTGCAGCAGCCAGTACCACAATCCTGAGGGTTGCCGTACCCACTGCTTCCCACTGTGAGTGTTGTGGAGTAGCCAGAAAACACACATTGTCAGGGGTCTGCTGGCACAATCCTGGCTGCTCCTTGACTGACGCCTACTCTGGCCCCCTGGCTGTCTTGAACAATTTAATATAGGTAAACCCTGCAGCGAGATTATATCGGTGCATGAAGAGGACTACTGAACCTGTGTATGGATCAGGGAGAAGCTCCTACATAACACTGTATGAGACAGGCTGTAGTCAAGGTCTTGCAAGGCTGAGTTCATTTATATGAACCCGTACACAGAAAAAGTTTTAAAGGATGTATCCAGCAGCAAACCAGAAACAACTACTGGACTTTCCCCTGTACCTTCTTATCCATCTAGACTACAGACACGTATTGAACTATCCACTGTCTTTTCAAATACTTTTAGTCTCCGCAAGAAACGTGAAGCTCATACTCTTCTCTTCCACAAAGCTCCTGCATTATCTTTCTTGAATGATCCAGTTATGACAACCCTACCGCTTTTACGATTCATTCCTTGTATTCATTTCTTGTTCTGTCAGATAGTTTTAGCAGCTGACTACTTGACTTGGTTAAGTGATCCGTGCTTATTTAGGATGCAAAAGTCGCTCCTCTATTGTAAGTTAAAATGGCTGCCAAGATTATTTCTGACACTATCAATTCTTCATCAGAATGTACAAACAGCCCTATTTAATTTCTTCCACTATGACAGAATGACAGTTTTGATACTGGCGTGTTGAGCACTCAAATCCCCAGCTGTAAGAGCTGCACCAAACACATAGCCATTCACCTACACTTGCACAGGGAAGTAAGGCACAGCACCTCCAGCAAGCTCTTTATCCAGGCTCAAGAAGCAAACGTCAGTTCCAAATCCCAGACAACGCGCTAATAAAATATGACCTACACTGCAACAGTTTTCCAAAGACTCTTAAACCCACCCTCCTCTCCATAGCAGCCTGAGAAAGGCTAGTGCACAGCACAGATAAACAGTCAATTCTGGAATTACTGCCACAGAGCACTCACTCTGCATGGCTGGCATATTTTCTGTGTTGCTTGCAAAGCAGCAGGCATCTCCCTTTGTTGCCGATGCAGATTGTTTCCAATCTCTCAGCATGTCTTTCTCAACCACTTGCTCCTGAAACTTAAAAGGAAAACAGTGCACACTTAATTTGAAAAATGCTTTGCAGATTTCGTAGCTGAAGGGGTTGGGTAGGTTGGAGGGGGTAAAAGAAACTGTTTCACAGTGTTATTGAGGCCATGTGTGACGGGCTAAACAAAGCCTTCAGGCAATTCTGTCACAAGTTATTTTCACTTTTTACAATTTGCACAACCAAGTGGGTGGCCATATGTCTATCCCTTATCCTTGTTTTTCAACAAATGAAATCAGGAGGATTTTAATTTTTTTACTAGTTTAGCTCATAGCAGCTATGCCTTTATTGTTTTCAGATTGATTATGTGCAACTGAACAAGTTTCCTCATTAAACACAAAAGCAGATGATCATGCTGATGAAGCTCCTTGTAGTAGTAGATTACTTCTGTGTATCAGGCTATATTTGTCTTTCATTCTGCTAAGAAAAAGGTCATGCACTGTCTTACACACATCACGGAACCAGAGTGTATATGCAGAGCCAAAACACCAGCCTTTGTCTAAGATATTCAATCAAAAATAAACAGAATGTGAACAAAGTTGACAGTAAAAATAACAAGCAAGTCTCATTCCTCTCTGCTTTTCACACTGAAGCAAAGGTCAAAATTGAGATAAACATAAATAGGGGGTTTTTTCCCATAATGAAGCATAGTAGAGGACAAGGCTAGGGCTGTCTTCACAGTCTATACAGACTAAGCAGAAAGGTTACACAACAAAAGTATTCGTCTCGATGGCATACGCAGTGATGGGACTGTACTCCAAATAGGAGATTTGGGGAAAAGAGCCTCAGGGAGACATAAGAAAGCTTCATGTCTCCAGTCTGTCTCACAGCTCAATCTTAAAATGTTTTTTTTCCTTCTGCCTGCTGATTAACAGTATTATCTTTTCCATTTCTGAGCATGTTGAAGGTGCAGAAGCACGTATTTAACACAGCGATCAAGTTCTCCCTGAGAGTCAGGAGTGGACCTTTATAATCTTATGGTTTCATTGCTTTACTCATCTTCTCTGATTTAAGCTGCTCAGCATTTCTGAGTGAACAGAGGACACCATTTTTTCCTCATTCTAAAGCAGTTAGCCTACACAGAAAAGCAACTGTTTGGGAATAAAAGCAATAAATTCATATACATTTTTAATATCTGCTATAAAGAATTTCCAACAATGGAAAGTGGAAAGACAGTTCTTTCAAACTGTTCAGCATATCTATGAGATATTAAATTGGAGTTCTGGTAAAACAATCACTTATCCTATTCCCCATTTAACTGAAAGCTAGTCAAGCCGTACTCTGGGATAAGTATTGAGAATACCATTCTTCAGAAAGGGGTCAGTTCATGCAACAGAGTTCAGCCCCAGCATATTAGAAAGGTTTTGGATTGTAGTGTTACTCCCAGGGAGACTGCCTTCTGGAAATTGATATTCCAGCATGGCAATCACTTTACCTCAAAAAGTCTTTACTGAGTGAGCAATAAATATATATACATATGTCAGGGAACAAAGAAGGAACTTGGGTTGTTTGCTTCTCTTTCTCTACCCTGGTTCTACATTTTCCACCAACTTACCCAAATTCCATTCTCTTTCCATGCTTCTCAGTCCCCATCTCTTTTTAAGTTCTTTACCACGGCAATGCCACTCTTACTTTCCCTCCAGAATATAACTCCCACTCCAAGCACCCATCCTGCCCAGGATTTCTTTTTGTGCCCTAGTCTTGTTCCTCAACTTAACATAAGATCTTCAACTCCCCACACCCCCTTCATTTAATCTTTATTTCCTAAATGCTAACTATCATCTCTACCCTTAACTGAATTTCTTAAACCGTTCCAAGACAATAGTCCTTTGTAGTTCTTAAAATACTGTAACCAACCTCTAACACAGTGACGGTTTTTTCCCAGTGCAGACCTTTTTTTCCAAGATTTCCCACTATTTAAAATAGGTTATGCTTTTTTTTAAATCAGTGCATTACACTGAAAACATATAGCTGTTCTCTGAAAGTCATTACCACTTTGATCATCTTGAGCCCGCAACACACAAATCAAGTCACACAATTTTACTTGCTTTTGACTGCTCTCACATTCTCTTAATTTGCCATCAGCCTCTACAACGTATTTTTGACCTAATATTGCTGCTTCCATCAGAGAGAAAATGTATATATTTGCATATGTATGTATGCATATAATTATACACATATATGTTCAAATATATAAAGTAAAACCCAAGTAAACTCAATGTTGTCAGTAATTCTTTCTAAAATTAAAGGTGCAAAAAATCAGTTTGTCCTTTCTTTCCAAGTCAAACTCCCAATCCACAATTTTGATTTGAGAGGTACTTAATTAGAAAAGCTGAGACCCAAGAGGTGGTTTCACTATGCATCTATGTATCAGAGAAATTAATTTGTTTTCATAATCAACTAGAGAGTGATGAATAAAATACCCTTACTTTTTCATCCATAAACCTCATGTTCTTGGATAACTGGGTAGTCCTTTACGTTCAGTAAAGACGTCTGATTGTGTTCTAATTCCTAGGAACACCAAAGTTGAACGGCAACACAGCCGTACCTCCTCTGTGTTTGAGGAAACTCAAATCTGATGTGAAAGGTGCAGGCCAGGGCTACCAGGACTATCAGAAGAACAAAGAACTTATTCTTAATGCTGGGATAAAAAGAATTTAGTTTGTCTAGCCTTTTCCAAAAAAGGCTGAGATAGCATTACACGCGCATACCGTCACAGAGTAAATATCAACAAGGGCAGAGAACTGCTGAAGCCGAAGATCAATGCTGATGTAAAAGCAAATACAGGCAGGCCGTGAACACATTTGCCTGGAAACGAGACTACACCATTTGAGAACAGCGTACTGATGGAGAAGTGCCTGTTACTGGCTGCATCGCCTCCCCAGAGGCAAAACCTCTCCAAGCCTGCAGCCTGCTCCTCAGTCCCCATCCCTCCTTCACTCAGACTACATAACCCCCAGCACACATCCCCGCTCCTGCTCTGACCGTACAATGCGGTTTGCATCCAAGTAAAGAGGAGCAAGGACTTGTCACAGTCTGCCCTCAGGGCACGGGCAGAGCACACACAGCAGGACCAGGACTATCAGGCACGCACTGCTCACTGCAGCTACCCAGAGTCGCGGCAACAGAAGTACTTTCAAATCATCTCGCAGGGATTTCCCAAAGGGAATCGTATGCCTCTCATGCCATAGGACCGGATCTGATGGGCCAAAGGGGTGTCTTCCCATCCTCCAACTGCTCCATGTTTTGTCAAATCTCTCCTTTATTTTACCTTTCTCATTAAATAAGAAAAAAATGCCAATATTCAGGAACATTCTCTGGTTCAAATACAACTTGGCAAGGCTCATGAAGGATGATGATTGACATTTCCGAACAATCATCTTGAAATTTTACGAGCTCAGTTAGGATGTGAGACCAGGTGCGTTTCCTATTCTGAAATTTTAACTGGTTAAGTTTTACTACTACCAACAAAGTTAGAGATTCATATAAGGGTACTTTGAAGAAGAACTGATACTTCTGATTTCAAAAACGTCCTCAATTTGTCTGACTCCTTGGCATAGCTGGAATCTATTAAATTTTTAAACTTGAAACCTCAGCTGATTTTATTTTATGAAGACTTCAGAAGTTAGGTATTTGTGCTTGGTTTGTATTTGGTTACTATCAGTATGAAGCAGTTGTCGACCCTCTCTGTCTGAAGCATCATGGTAACCATGACTTTAAATTAGGAATTATTTTAAGTATATCTCTATTACTTAGATGTATGAAGTATACCTGTTTGGAGATAATCCTTGTTTATGGAGCACAAGTCTTATGATAAAATTTATATTTTACTGCTTCATTTATCACTTTAAATCTGATCCTGTTTTCTAAGAGAGTGCGATGAGAAGAGGTAAGGACTACAAAGGATGCTAAGTTTACCATAAATTAATAGTACTTATTTCATAATGAACTGTGCCATTTGCAAAAACCCCACCCAAAAACACTAAAGAAGAAATACCCTAAATTACCCTTACCTGCTGTGAGAGACTGAATTGTTATCTCAAGCTATTTGTGTCAAAGATTGAGAGACCGGACTGTCATCTCAAGCCATTCATCTCAAGGATTGTTTGCTGTGATGAGCCACTTATCCCAGAGATAACTTGTTTAAGCAGGGCACGCCTCTGTCCAAAAGGACGATTATCAGGCCACTGAGGCATCCAGGGAAGGAGGCAGGCCAGAGCCAGCAAAGAATGAGGAGACTACCATTCTCGTGGAAACTGTAGTCTTTGAGATAAGGTACACCGGTTTCTGGTGTTGATCACGTAAAGGTCATGTGATAGATGAAACCTGCAGCCTGTGAACAGTGCGTGAACAGTACGAATGTGCATGCATCATCGGACTATGCCCTCTAAAAAAAACGTGGAGACAAGCAGTGGTGTGCACCCATCATCGAAGAATTGAGGACTGAGGACCAACAGGACACCGCTGGATCCACAGTGGTGACTATTCTTGCAACTCTGTCCCGACTGCTTGCTTGATTTCTGCCTTTTCTTCCATTCTATCCTATCGCTACTATTTTCTACTTTTGATAATAAAAGCTCTTTTGGGTATACGGCATTTGACCTCGTTTGTGTCGTAATCTCGCTCTTGGGATCATATTGAAACCTTCCCCAACATTGGATCAGGACACCTGCTACCTATTAAAAATAACTGATGTACTGCTACTGCCTGATATTTGTAAGGAAGAATTATTCCTGTCTTGATATGTTCATTGGTTGCATGTGCTTACCTATATTCTTCCAACCCTAGGGTAGTTCCCATTGTCCCAGTTCTGCATTTAGCAAAGCCAGCAGTACTTCTGCCACTGCTTTCAGGAAGACCCAAATTGAGCCTTTATATTTCAACATAACCACATGAAATCTGCTTAGCATGAAATGTACTTACTATCTGAGATCTTTACGTTCCAAGAAATTTCTTAGCATAATAAATTTGAAATCCATTGGGTTTAAGTGTTTGGAAATCATCTGCTAGTATATATAGCAAGTTCACTATATTCATACTTTCATTATCTATGTAGAGCTAAGGAATCCCGTTTACAAAAGGTTCTATTCTATAAGCTTGTTAAAAGTTAATATCCACCAAAACACCGTCTCTTCATTTCACTAGCTCTTTATAGTCATTTATCAAAGAAAGTAAGTTCCAGGCTTTTTATGAGAGACACTTTTTTATATAAGACTCAATCTTGTTCCCTGTGAAACACTCACACAGGACTGAGTCACAACAAGTGATGTAAATAGAAATGAGATCAACAACAACAAAATGGATTTGGTTTGACCAAGTCTCCAGTTTCCACACTTTGGATTCATCACATCCTAAAACAGGTGCCCAAAATGAGTGGAATCAACTTTCCTATGGAAACACTTATCAAAAGGAAGGGATACATGGGCTAACTTTTCAATGGGTAAGGTAATTGGAAATTATTTCCTCCTCAGAGACAGTTCACTACATCATTATTCATGTTGTACAGGGCTTTACACTAGAAAAATGCATTGACAGAGTTGGATGCTGCTCAAAGCAGGTATACCTCAGAGATCACAATTTGACCTGTAGTCTATTTTTTCTTCTTCCGTCAGTGGACAGCAAATTAATAAAACAATGACATAATATATGAAGTGGCGGCTTTTATTTAAACAGGTACCCAGAAAGACACAATTCAGGATTCATAGGAAGCCCACCTACCAGCAAATATGTGCATATAAACCGCCTTCATCCTTAAGACTCAGGCCCTGCAGCATGCACTCAAGCCTACAGGAGACAAACTGCAGTTTGGTCCAGAACCTGTACACCTCATTCTGTATTTTATGTACAAATTATTCTCCTGTTTGCCTTTTGTCCTCTCCATGGAGCAATCTCCTGCCTCTTCCTTTCCTTAATAACCCCAAACCAATGTGGCATAAGAGAAAGAAACAATTTCCCAAAGCAGATAGATAACAGATAAGTAATATGTCATTAAGACTTAACTCCTCCCAGGAAATTAGCAAGCAATAGATGATGATCATAAGGATCTGGGTAACACCACCACCTTCTCAAGAGATAAGTCCATTAAGCAAGTACATTGCTGATTACTTCCATTCTGCTTTGACTTAATGAACCAACTATTCCTGGCAAGGAGCACGGAAAGGATCTAATTTAAGTATTACTATCCTTTTACATTTTACTTGATCATTACATCAGAATAAGCATTTTACTTTTGTTTCACATTACCCCAGTGGACCATGGCACAAAGAAAGATGAAGTCAAATGAGAAATAAATAGTTTAAATTTATATACCAACAAATCACGCTATATTTCAGTAAATGTATGAGAGACTTGGGAGTTTCCTTCACCCTGAGCAGCTGTAACTATAAAAGAGCAGTGATGCAACATTCATTAATAAAACCTTCTTAGAAACCTCCTCTTATGGACAGATTCAGCATCTGCAAGAGACACCCATGACACACATTTTGCTGTGCTTCCCTTTTTCCATTCACATTTGATATATACTGAAAATATGTTATTGAATAGGTATGAATATACCATGCTTCCAAACTCTTTCTCCTAAGTAAAACATACATATATGTATGTTATAAACATATAATAATATAAACATCTAACAAAGATAATACAGTGAAGTATGGCATAGATACTGCAGCAAAGGAAATGCATTACATTATGTATGTCCTCTGGAGAACTCAGCTTAAAAGTAACTTGGGAAACAACAAATAATTGGCCAGGACATTCAACAGTGATGTGAAGGAATTTCTCATTGCCCCGTTTACAATATCTGCGGCAAGAAATGGTAGTGGGTCCTCTGTAAGGGCCCAACGTTTTAAGTGGTATTCAGCGTAGCATATAAATTTAAACTGAGGAATTTACAATGGGCAACAACTCATCTGGCCAGTTCACACTTCAGATTAATATCTGTAAAATCGAGACCAACATAATATGCCAAGTGGTGGTGAGATAGCTAAAAGCCAAGAAGGTAAAGAAAATCAGGAAAGGACACAGCGTTCCTCAGCCTAGCTAACCTAGATAACATCTTCCAGACATTAGCATGAAATTAAACAGAGAGAGAGGCTGAATTACTTCCAGTGTACAGATATTGCCCTGGTGAAATGTGACAGGTGACCTACAACATAAAAAATGCACTTAACTGTAAAAACTAGAAAGTGAAGCTAAAAATGAGAAAAATAAGAGCTGTTCTTGGATATGTAGTAAAAGACACACTGACATAATAAATGGGAGGAGAAGGAACAAAAAAGCACCCACCCCATCCAAACATGAATGAGCTCAATAACATTCAAAACAATATCATTTATTAGAAAATCATCTGCCACAATGCCTGAAGCAAAAGTTTTGTTTTGCAGTTTATTCCATCATTCCTCCAAACTCAGGGCCTTGACTACATTAGTCAGAACTTTTTAAAAATTACTTCTTTGCCTTACAGTCTTTCAGCTCCACCAATGCCGAAGTCTGCTGCCACAGTCAGTACATCAAACACTGCAGTGTTCCCATCCGCTCTGCACAAGAAGAGAGCCCAAGATGATGAAGAAGGAGTTGTGCCAGTTGCCTGATGTCTGAGAAGGATGTTCTCAACCAAGCAAGTGGCACAAACTCTGCCTTTGTTCAAACAGGACTGAAGAGGAAAATGGCAGAAATTAACTTTAATAATAGGGAGGGATGAGGAGAAATGTTAGGCTGTGCACACATTCAATCCAAGCAACAACAACTATAGGTGTGGTTTAAAAATTTATGTTTGCTCTTTAATAAAGGATTTGTACTGTATTTATGGCTCTCAGTGAATTCTGTGTCCAAAAGGGACGCACGAGATGATTAAAAATTAGTTGGTTTTTTTTTACTTCTCCTGTAGCAGTGCCAGTAGGAGAGGTAATAAAGGCAGTTCCCTAGCCTTCAGGCATTGCACAGAAGGAGGATATATACTTATGCAGTCAAACTTCAGTTATTTAATTCAGGGCCTAAGACATGAAGCTAGGCTGCTTTTAATAAAACATGGAGAGAGATGAGCTCTTAACATCAGTATTGGACTCCTCCCTTTTTCTACTGAGCACATAGACAGTCTGGATGACATAAACATCCTCTGTAATACAGATGCAGGACTCGAGTATAAAAGCCACGCCAAGAAGTCATAGTACCAACTACCCTTCATTTTTTGAATCACACCACCAGGAGTAAAAAGTAAAATCTATTTCATTTATCATTATACATGAAAACCCCTATAAGTACATAGGAAGAGCAATTGTATTTTGTAACGTTGCTCTCCATCTGGAAGTAAAACAGAGGCTGGTGTAAGACAAACAAGGGAAACAGAGGAAACGCAGAAAAAACTGAGGAATCTGAAGCCAAATTTTCAACCATTACATACGATCATACCACTCAGTGACATTTTACAGAATGGCAATCACATGCTGGAATGCAACTGAATACAAGCTGTGCAATATGTAACTGCCCAACAGATTAGCTGCTATGGCCAATTATGCTCATACTCTTAGCCCAAAATATGTTACAGATCCAACTGAATGGCACTGTAAACCAGAAGAGCATTAACCTGGGGTTTTTGGCAAGTTTACAGTTCTCAGACACAAGGACTTATGTAGGATTTTTTTTTTGGGGGGGGGGGGGGTTGTTTGGTTGGTTGGTTTTGGGTTTTTTTGCTATTTTCACTACTACCCATAAAGTTCACTACAGTAGCCATCCAAGAATCCAGGATTACTACCATATTAACAATACAGAATATGGCTCTAAGAGTGCATTGTACTGGATAAGGTACCAACAGAGAACCAAAGATGATCATCTTCCTCCCAGAAACGGTGACAGACAAAAAAATGTGTGAAAATATTTTTTCTTAAATGTCTGAAATATGTTTAAATAAGTTTAAATATGTTGCATAGTATTCAGAATGCACATACAATACAACATACTACAGTTACAACTGATCTAGTTTTACTACATACTCCTTACCCGTATGTTCGTAACTGTGCTTAAACTGGAAAGAGAAAAAATTAGCGAGTAAAAATAGGAATAAAGAAATAGTAACAGAACCGGGCAGAGAATGAAAATGGAGCATGAACAAACCCAGTTCACATGAGAACAAAAGGCAAGGACAAAAGGACAAAGGTTTTTTTTCCAAACTCGATATATGTTTACTGCTCTACTGTTAGCCTTCTGAAATAGGCATGCTACTTTGCAAACAGAAGTCAGTCCACATGATCATTTTGCTTATAAATCCAAAATTTAAAATCTGTTTTAGAGTACAGCTCCTTCTTTCGTTACGGAGACTTCATGCCAACAAGAAAAAAATCATGTAAAGTCCACACCAGAAATGATGAAGACAGCATAAACTGTTTGTAAGATCAATTTATCCTTAGAAACTTACACAATCATGGAAAAATGGGGGGGGGGGGGAGGTATTTAGAAGAATCAGTTTTAGGATACTACTCTCTGTACTACTACTATCTTAATTTAAATTATTCTGCCTTGATACCACCTCCTGAGAAAATAAAAAAGGACATAGAAATCATACAGTAAAAACTAATGTTGGATGTAATCTATTTACTGGGACACAATACAAATGTCTGATTTATTCTCTTGATTTACTGTCTTAAGGAGACTGGATTGGTTATTTTTCCACTCAAAAGACTATGGCATTAATCCTGTTGAGTTGAATCAGAGAAAACGGAAGCCCTCCATGAGTTCCAATTCCATTTACTTTTCTTGTAGTATTCTGTTTCAGGGACAAGTAAAAAGAAAAGTGTCAGACATACAAGTTCCTCCACATGTTTTTAATTTGGCACAAAATGGTGTATTTCACCAACAGAAAATTTTCACTTCTACCTGTATGAATTTAATACTCTTTCTTCACTGCACCGAAATCAAAGTCAGTGATTCTAACCACTGTTAAATGTGTTGGAATAGAGACAGAGGGACTCTCGTGGAGTGAAGTAATCACATAAAACATTTGGTGCTCTCCTCCACTTCGAAAGCTAGAATCCCTTTGGAAGAAGTCCTAAGGAAGCCTGAATCCTGAGGCTTGTTTATTTAAACAAGAGGGTGTTCTGAAGCGCCTTTTAATTTGTATCAGAATTGTCTCTAAGGTTTTAGAGATGCTCAAAATACAGAAACTACACAATACATAAGAAATACTTACTTCTTCTTGTAAAGAAATGAGAAAAGAAGACAACCCAGACAATAGGACTTGCAGCTGAAGCTACTACTCACATTCTTTAGAACCTGAATAAGGAACTCCTACCTTTAGTCATATCAGAAGACTATTTTCCTGACTCTGTGAGCAAAAGGAAATACCATCAGTGGTACAGATAGTCAAAAGGAGTTCCTGAACACTGTAGTTTTGTCAAGAGTCCCTCTCAAGATCAGACACTGTCCACATTACACCTGCACAAACAGTGATGCTTTGGCAGTTCTTGTATACCTGAGCTATAAAAGTCTCTTCCAGATCTGGGATGATGGGATTTCTCTAGTGCTTACTCCATGAGCAAAGTCCACACACACTACCCCCCTCCATGGTTCTCCAATAAAAGAAGATGGAAGATGACAAAAATAATTTATTTTTTAAAGGAGAAGTCCCTTTCTCACTTGCCTAGTATCAATGCCAAAAGGGGTTTTTTTCCTTCAATAAGAATATTCAATATTCCATAATATTAAAAGCTTTTGGACAGATTGAGCTAGATTTGACAGTGTATAGTTCTGAGAGTATCTCAATATCCTTTGAGAAAAAAATAGCTTTTAGTGCTGAGCATTGCTATAGATGAAGTAATTTACAAATAGAACACTTAAAACCCAGGAAAAGCATCTTCGTGCAAAAACACTTTGCCTCATCCACCCTTTCTGAAAAGCAACAGTGATCTACAGATGGAAAAAAAATGCATTGTTTTTAAAAAGATGTTTTTGAAAGTATATTGCACACATCTGTCAGTGACTGCAGAACCAATACATAGAAAGTGCTCCTACACGCATCTTTTGCAGAAGGAGCACTCTGGAAAACAGCTGGGGAAGACATCTAGGAGTGATATGAAAGTATTTTTCATTTACTTTATTTTTTCCAGATGACCCAGTAGCAGAACCTCAGCATGTACCAGTCTGAGAATTTTGGAATGGTTTAGATGGTAACAGATCAGTGAATATAGCTGACAGTAAATGTTGATGGGGTGCGCTGCTTTTGGTGCTATGTCTGGAAGAGGAAGAACTTCACACTGTAATAAAAGAAGAATGGGAATCTTAAATAATCAAAGGTACAGAAGAAGCTGACTTGGCTGTATGTTTTGTGGCAGCCCATTTCTGAACTGTTTGAGCAGGCAGATCTAAGTTTATTTTACTGACATTCTTGAGTGCTTATTATGTCACTCAAACAGCTGCTATCTCTTAGCATAACTCTATTAACCTTAGTTTGATGACAATGATTTTAATGTTATGGTTAGGTCAATGAAATAGGCTTGGGAATTCCTCCTGCTTTACCAGACAATTATCTTGTTTTGCCCTTCCACGTCTCCAAGCTTCAGTCTGCACATTTCTCAATCCTAATCTGTGTCCACCTCATCCATTTGGAACCATTTAGCTATGGTGGAGCCAGGGCATGCAATCTGACCTCACAGTGCTACACAACTGCACACCCATCAAGGCTTGTGGCGTAATCTACCAAGTTATTCCCAACTTACACAAATAAAAGTGAAAATAGGATCAGGTCAAAGATGACAGTAAATTCTTATATTAAACAATAATTTGAAAAGTTAAATAAAAGCATCAAATTAAAAAGTTGCCTCACTTAGAATTAAGGTAGAACTATTCTCCTATAGACATAAACACTTAGAAATAGGAGAAACATCCACCTTTACTATATCTAGATTAAACCCAGAATGCTGGCAAATAAACTGGTGACCAGTACTATAGGAGCATAGTACCTGCTCTATCAGTGCTCCTTCTTACAGAGGAGTCAAAATAGTTTCAATTTAAAAATACGCATTTTTGGTAAAAATTCTTGGTAAAAATTTGGTTAAAATTATGCAATTTCATTTGGCAAATTCCAAAAAAGAAAAAAAAAGTAGTATATAAATGAAAACTTAGCACAGCATTTTCAAACTTGAATGCTTGAGGCAAGACATATAATAAGATATCTAATAGTTAGAGATGTTAGCATCTCTCCAAGTTACTTAAGTTTAAGAATTTGGGTCCCAATTTTGCGCAGTAAGAGACTGAATTTTTTGTAATACATATGTCACTGATAACAAATATGATGGGAATTCAGAAATACACTGGAGCTAGAGCACCTCCAGGATATTAAGGAAAAAATGCAGCTTTCTTAGCCTCAAATAGCACATTTTTCCACTGCTACAATAGCAAATTATCTTTTTAAGGTTTTGATTAGCCACAGCACATTTTCCCTTGAATGACTAGCAAACATACTGATACTTCAAGGCTTTACGACTACGCTTCTAAATTTCTATAAATATTTTACACGACCTTTTACTGAAACAGTGCCCCTCTCCATTCACTGAAATGTTACACTCTCTCTATTATCCATACCTATCTAGGGTCATCTATATATATTACACAGCATAATATAACTATGTGTAAATATATTAGAGTTAGAGGAGGCCCCCAAGCATGCCAGCTGGGACTGTCACAGCTGAAAGAGACAGCAGGCAGTATCTTATATAGCTGACATCCTAAGGTATTATCCCCAAACCGATCTTATATTCTCAATACCTACTGATTAAAGGAAGATCTGCAGAAGCTCAGCACTTTCCAAGGTCAAGATCTTTCTCCTGGAGTTGCCCTAAAGGTCAGTCACCTTCTGCCCATTTATTAATACTGATTCCCACAAAACTGCTCCCTGCACGTCCGCAACCCACAGGTATATATGAGTCTTGCAGAAAGAAAGACTGAAGAACATGTTCATTTCTTTCCCTCTTGAAAATATTTTCTTCTACGGGACAACAAATACACATGAAATATAACTTGAAAATAAGGCTCCTGGGGATTGCATGTGCCTTACCCATACAAAGAAAATGCATTGCTTTAAACTAGAGGTGTAAAAGCACAAATACTTCTTTTGATTTAACATCAGATTTGCTTCAATTGGGAACAGGTTTTAGCTCAATCAGATCAAGGACATGGACAAATGTATACTTGAGTCCCTAGCTTTATAAATTCTTTACTTCCAGCTCCTCATTACCACCCTCAGCTGCATGTTATCAGCCACCTCCCTGGGATGGTAATGGACCCTCTGAATTTCAGTGAAAAGTGAGGCAGAGTATTTTAAACTGACAGGTGATAAAGCTGATAAATTAACCCATTTTACTCTGCACTGAAGCAAATGAGGAATGTTTACACATGCAATTCCAACATTTCAAGTGAGAAGATTGTAAGTCCCAGATGAGGGGCAGTAATAAACAGCTGGATAGCATTTTAAAGTTAGATTGTCCTCACCCCACACCCTTACAGTATTCACAGAAAAGTTTACATTTGATAAACTAAATGTCATTAAACTTCCATTTACATTATCTCAATGGGTTTAAGTTTTGGGGTGGGTTTTTTTCCTTACATAACCTATATTAAATGTAATATGCTTAATGGCTGAATGCGATAGCCACCTTGTCTTGTGTGGAAAGAATAGAAATAAAAGTAGATTTTTCTTGAATATTTGAACAGATTTTTCACAAGGATAGTCTCTCCTGAAGCGCTTTCTTTTATGGATTTTTTAAGGTATTTTCTGATATCTAACACAAATTTTGAAATCCATAAATAAAAAGATAGAGTATTCATCCAAAACTTAATGACAAGGTACCTTCTCCAGAAAGAGAAAACTAATTCTCTATAGACAAATTACTCACTTCAAAGTCAAAAAAACAATCCCAACTGTTTTGTGCAACTAGGAGGAAAGGGGCTTTCAGGAGTCCCCTGCAGCATAACACGTAAAAATAACGGTGGGAGCCACTGCCTGTAAGATATCCCGAGTGCAAAACTCAATCATCTGCAAAGCACACGCTTAGATGTTCTCTGGGTTTATTACTCTGACTTTGGCTGGAAGGCTGATAAAGATTCTGGAAACTGCAAAGGCAAATCTATTTTTTATTAAAAGTTTTGGCAGCAGGATGGGTGCGTGCTTTACAATAAGAGAAGGGTGGGGGGAACAGAGTGCTGAAAAACCTCCAGTCACAGCACAAAGTTCCAGCACATCTGCTGGAGCAGCGAGCGCTGTGATTTCTGAGAGGCTTGTGGTTAACCTCATGGCACGGAATGAATTATTCCCCAATTCCGTCCTTCATTAAACCACCCATTCTCTGAAACGTGTCGACGAAGCCGACACATGGCCAGCTACTAATCAGCAAGATGATGGTCCATCCCCAAGATGCTCTCTTTTTGGCCAGAACAAAACAGAGCTGTTCATCCCATATATTTTTAAGTTGTTTATATTGTGTCCTGCCTAGAGGTATGAACAACTATCATGATTTAATTTAAACAGCCTGTATATACACATATTAATATTGGATGTCATGCAACATGCCTCGTAAGTGCAAACAGTTTTCAGGCCCTCACAACTGCAATCACAAATCTAAATCAGATACAAAGACTAAAGACACATTGTTTAAAATGTCCTAAATTTTGAAGGGTAAGGATAGCTCACAGTAAAATTTGAAAAACAAAACAACAGGCTTCATATACCATCTAAGCACCTCTTGAGAAACTTCTACAAGAAAGCCTTAGGACAGAAATGATTGGATGGCTGAAAAATTTAGATGTAAAGGCTTTTATGCCTCCTGTGTGGTTCATCCCTCCTGTGGTTTATCGCTCCTGTGTGGTTCACTCACGACATTAGTGATCAAAAGTAACTGCTATTATATGACACTTTAAATGGCAGAAGAACAGAGAGAAAAAGAGAGAAAATAAACATCATTGGAATTTTGTTGAACTATATTAAACAACCAAAAATGGTATGTCATGTTGGGCTACCATTTAAATTAAGCTTTTCCCAGATGGTCAGTTATTAGATTTCTCTTGCTTTTAAAATGTTCACATTGAGAGGTCTGATTTACTGGAGCACTGTAATAATAACTGCAACAGGTACTACAAGGAGCTGGGCTCTGAACAAATAAAGGAAGTGCTATAAAACACTAAGGTCTGTGAGAAATCGGACTATAGGCAACTAATTAGGTACCTAATGTCAGCCACTTTGGGCACTAGAATCTTCATGCCTTCTTTCCCCAAAGGAGATAACATCATTGTATTATCTCACAGGGAGAACAGACTAGGAATAGAAACACTGTGGTAATGAGGGAGCTCAAAAACCCCACAAGAAAACTGCTAAAACTATACTCAGAGCAAGACTCAAATTGTATAAAATAAGGCATGTGAATTACAAGGAATAAAAATAAAGCGTTAAGTTTGGTTAGCAGCATATTCAGTGAGCACAGACTATCCTTGCAGTGTATTTGGAAACTGAGCTCACGCTTTAAAATCCAATAGGGTAACCCTATCACCAGTAGGCTGGCTGGAGGCTTGAGGCAATCACCAGATCCAGACCTATTTCAATTATGGTTTAACCATTTTATGAATTCAGCTAAGTGCTCTTTCTCTTCTCACGCATCATAACTTTATTCTTCAGTCTGAATCAAGTAGTGCTGTGTTGCTGCTGATTTGAGGAAAAGAATTACCATTGTCTGAAGGTGGGGGGAAGCCTTCTCCAAGTGTCAGAAAAGCAACAGAAAATTGGCAATGGAAAAGGAATTTTAAAAGAAAAAAGAGCAAAGATAAAATATCTATCTGTGGCAGCAGTTTCCAATTCAACAAGAGAGAGAAAGATTTTGCAAAATACATTAAGACACTCGGTCAATACCTCTATGTAAGAGGCTGTTTCCCTCATATTGATGGCGGGGGGAATTGAACACATTTGCAGAACTTAAAGATTTATGCTTCATACAACAAGTGGGTGAGATGAACTAAAAAGGCATAATAGCCTCTAAAAAAAAAAACTAAGTGCCTACTTCAGATTTTTTATAACAGAGCACCAGAAGTTTCATTCATCTCAGAAGCCAACTAAAAAGTATCTCTGAATTTTTGGCAAGACCAACAAACCGTTACTTGCTGAGTTTGAAGTGGTGTGTAGTGGTGGGTTTTTTAAGCAGGATTCTCACTTTTTTTCTCCCCCCCCGCCAAATAAAACATCCAAAGGCTAGGAGAAAAACCTTTCAATGTTGTACGCTAAGAATGTGTGACACCAGAGGGAGCTACCATGAGCTGGCAAAATTTAAATCTGAAACCAGCTTATTACAAAAGGAAGTTCCAAGCAACCTTCAATTACATAAAAAAAACATTCAGGTCATCTATCATAAGGAAGAGGGTGTTACTCCTACAGCACAGCTTGGCCGAGCTGTCATTCGAGTGTTCCTCTGGCCTCCTCCTTCATGCCTTCTTCCCAGGTTTTTTACGAACAAGTGAGCCTAAATTACTGTAATATAACTAATGGGCTTGGTTTCCTCACGTTTTCCAGTGTTCAACCTAATGCCTTATAAATGAAGAGATGTTTCAAAGGGACTAAACTTAACACCATTCTGAAACTTAGGCTTCTTCAGCTTTTTTAAACTTTGTATCAAAAAAACCCAAGCCACAAACATACATACGTATCACTACGCACATTTAAAATTTTGTCCTGCATGGACTATATCACCATTGCCTATTGCTATGGCTTTAAATGCCCCTTGGTATCACTCCTCCTCTCCTCTCAGCCAACAAATGCAATATATTTCACAGTCTCTGCCAGTCCTGCACTGCCTCCCCTGCTCCATCTCAAATTTCAAGTTGCCAAAAAAAAAAGCTGTTTCTTCCACCAGCTTCACAAATACTAATCCTCACTAATCAAATCTCCTCTTCACTTGCTTTACATTTCATTATACAAGTCACTGGGATAATGGAGAGGCTGGTCAGGAAAAAAATGGGGCAGTGTTACATTTAAATAAAGCAGCAATAAAATCAAGACATGCGCCTAAATGAACCTGAATGTCATTATTATTGTAACCCTGACCCTTTCCTCTCCTTGCTCTTTCCTGCCCCACACACACATGCACATACACTTTTCCTCTCATTCATTGACTCCTGTCCGAAATAAGATCTTTTGCTCCTCAGGACCAGGTATTTCTTTTACATAGTCTGTAAAATGGTCAGTGCAAGTACCATACAAGTAAAGAATAAGTCTAACAGCCATTCAGATACCTGGAAAAAATTAGTCTAATTCTCAGTAGGCAGGTATATTCCTTAACTAATACTTCAGTGGACATGGCCAAAAGCTTTTTCTTGCCTCATGTTTTGAGATAATTTTTCAAATAGAGACAGAGGTAGAAGAAACAGCCTGATGAAGTGTGAATAAACTTGTAATATTGCTTCTGCTCATTACATATCCATTTTATAGTGTATATAGGAATATGTTATAAATTATAATTCATAATCTACAATATGCTAAAGCTGTCAGCTTTCATAAGCACCGTAACACATGAAGAAAAACTCTTCCTTATTTGACTGCTCTAAGACATGTCAAAATCATCCACTCATTTTTAAGACAATAAATAAATATTAATAAACAAACATGTTATTGCTGGCAGTCATTTCACAAAAAGGAAAGAAAGTTGGTTCTTAAAATCCAATTGGCTCAATATAGTTAAAAACCCAGTGAATTAACAAGTCCAAATTTGTTTTGTATATTATGAAATACACCATCCTTATGCTCATGTGGTTACTCAGAAAACAATGCAGAACCATGCAGGAATGCCTTTGCTAGGAATAAATAAGCTAGTGAACTAAAACAGACACTAAGTCATATAGTTTCCCTAGAACAGACAAATGTTAGCACACAATTTTTTTCAGTGGGGTTATTTAGTTTGAGCAGAGCTCTGTGTTGATGTACTTGTATCTAGTTCTCTGAGAACTAGTTCAGGTCTCCCTGAAAACCACTGCACTGCACCCAGTAAACATGGCTTGCTTTCCTTCCATTTCCTTTAATATTAGTGTTTCAGCAGTTACTTTTCTTTTTTTCATAAGTTACATCATAATAAGGACTTCAGCTTCATAGAGTATCTTTGGTAAAATCTTCTCAAACATTTGCAAAACAAGAGTATCCATACACATTTTGCTTTGGAACAAAATGGACTTCATGAGCTGAAGCTTTTCTGTGTTAGGGTGGTATCGCTGAGTTTCCTTCAGCAGGATTAAACTGACTGGGATGACAGAAAAAAAGAGTGCAGATACAAAACAGTGGCCACAAAAGGATGATCTGGAATTGACACCTTTGTATTTTTGCATTGCATTCAGTAACCACAAGAGAGACCCCACTCAGTGAGAAACAGTGCTAACAGGGAAAGAGTGAAGAGGAATGTACTACCTAAGACTTTCCATTGCACACAAATAAATGCTTTGGGCACAAACTATAACACATTTCTCTGTTGTAGTTAGAGTGTCTTCACGGAGATCTCACACCTACCCACCACATCTCACTGAAGACTGAAACAATAACCCACCCCTTTCTGTGGGCTCCATCATTCACATACATACGTACTGACAAAGCATCTGCAAAACTGTGGCAAAGGGTGCATCCAATCTGTTTGTTTGCATATTATTTGGCATTATTTGTTCCACATGCTAAACAGATACATCAAGGGAAAAGATCACCTGTGGCAGGCTGGAACACCATCAGAGGCAGGAGAGCATCTGCAGGTGAAAGATGTTTCTGGAAGGCAAGATGAGGCAATAGCCCGTAGCATACAGGTGGTGACCGGGACACTTCTGTGAAGAGCAGAGAGCTGAAATCCAGGCCCTAGGGAAGAAAGAAATTCAAGCTTTTTTCTTAATATCTCAGAGGGGACTGATTAGCAGTTCATTATAACTCAGCCGTGAAAAAAATGCTGGACTGAGAGCAAGAAGAGAACAATCCTCCTACAAGAATACAGTGGGTAGAGAGGAGATATGATTTCAGCCTTTTTTTATCTGTATTTTGCCCTACCCTGTAGACCCAAAGTTTTCAATTTCTAAAGTTTGTTGTTCTAGCTTTCTAGAACTCCGAGATTCAAAGTCAAGCTGGTAGATTTGTCTCTGGGAAAAGGCACAAAGTTCTTCACATACCCTCCTTCTACACGGTAACCTGCAGAGCAGCTGAGAAGCCAAGACAGCCTTAGATATTAAGTCCAACCCCATCAGATATTGTAAGGCAAAGAGTGTTAAGTAGCTGTCACCGTCAACAAATTCAGTAACCGTAAATGATCCCAAATAATTACCATTATTTTTGGTATCCAATATATAGTAAACTAATCAATCCCTGGTATTGATTGACCCATGATTTTGACCAATAACAGAGACCCAAACAAATAATTGCATAATACTGCTTCAAAGAAAAAAAAAATACGCATTTTACAAAAAGGCCAGCAATACAGGGGATGGCTCTTTGTTAACTTCATTTAAACTCAAACTAGAGATTACCTTTGCCTTGAGTTCTGACTTCCAGATACATCTTTTACTATGAGGATCCACAAACCTTTCCAAATTATTTGCCAGTATTTAAAACATTTAACAGTATTTTCTGAGACCTTATAAAAAGAAGTGGACTAAGTTATGTCTGACCAATGCATGTATTGTCCATTTGAAATGAAAAAATATGTTTAGCACTTACATGTGCATTAAAATGTACAAAACGTGTCTTTTCAAGTGATAAATGGCTTTACTTCAGCACCAACATGAAATGCTCATATTTGTGGAGGGCCAAGACATACATCATGGGGAGAGCCGTGCTGCTGCAGCAGCACAGTGAAAGTTAAGTACAAATACAGGTGGCTACAACAAATGTACATTCATGGCCCATAGCTCACTCATGTCACAACATTGGACAGTACACCACAAAAGCTGGGCAGTATCAACACTGGTTATCGTCACATCAAAATACAGAGACAGAGACAAAATACGGTTATTCTTCACAATGGAGAAGATGATTTCAGGGATCCGATATCCTGGCAGAGACCTTTAGAGTAGACAGAAACTGGAGAAACTCCAGTCTAAGGAAAGCCATTTCAAGTTCTTTTCTATTTAAAGTACAGTGTGCTAAGAAGCTTTAGTAACCCCTAGAAATGAATAATATCCAAATATATTGCATTTCCAATGACTTACATTCAGTCAGTCCAAACACATGCAGAAGCATTAAATTCCACCCAACAGTGTGGCTCATCATACTTCATTCCCTGAAATACCAGCTTTAGAAGATGATAGTTCTAAGTAAAGCAGTAGAAGCCAAAGCCCTTAATAAAAAAAAAAAAAAAAAAGGAAAAAATGCAACATGAATTTTTTCGAGTAAACACTTTCTAATCTGTCTTTAATACTCAAATCTGCCAAGGTATCCTTCCAACTGACTGCCTCCTGCAGCATTACTGACCTCTCCTAACTACACCATTATATTTATATGCTTCTCTCAAAACGAGATTGTCAGCTTCGTGCTCCCTCATATTCTTAAGAGTTTGTGAAGCATTATAACAGGTAAAAACCTGCAATGAAATAAAAAACTGAGGGGGACTAGATATATCAACAACAGGTGTAATTTGGTCACTAACATGAAATGATCACGGATAGGACTATAAAAACCTTCTACAGATATAGAGTAAGTGGACAGAGGAAAAAAAAAGCCAAGAAAACATCCACTTAAAGCAGGAGTTTCCAAATATAGTACAGGTACCACAGACTATGCATATAAATTTGTTGTTAACAAAAGGAACATCTTTGAAAGGGAAAAAAAAAAAGACTGTACTAGTACAGCTTGCTTATTTCCACACTTTTGTGGAATGGCAGCAAACACGGCAGGGGTTGGAGCAATTCCCCCACCAGATCATACTTCCAAGCCATTAGTCTGAGTGACACAACTGTCGGCCAATACTGTGTTCAGAGAGGTGTAAACAATTACAAAGCTCTGCTCTGGAACAGGGAAGAGTTTTCCCAATGGACTGATATGAGACAGAGAAAACATTTTTTAAAAAAGGGACCAGAAATACCTGGACCCTCCTCACTCTGACAACTAGTAGCCTCAGGACTAAGCTGGCATGCATACAAACGGGCTTGACCAAACGTACTTTGTTCGTATGAGTTTAACATTTTCTGCGTAAAGCGACTCTAAAATCTTGGGTGTTTTGTACTTAAAGATGGCAAATAAGACAAATCAAAGCAGTCTGCAGTCACCTGATAAACGCCTCGAGCATTCTACTAGAGCAATTCTGCATTGCTATATGCAATGTAACAACTAATCAGTCCCAGATCACAGTTCTATCTTCAGGTAAGCTGAGCATTATTGCCACATTCAAGTATTTCCAGCCCAGCCATACACCCAGGCTCTTTCCTTTTACAAAACTTTCTCCTCCTCTTCCCCACTGTGATTTTTTTTGCCCCCATAAACAGTTCCACAGTTCCGCTTCCGCAGCTGAGGAAACTGAATGTTGCAAAGCAAAAGTAGCATAAAAATGCACTGAGCTAGTACTGACACTGAATTTTATACACAAATCCCTAGCCAATTGCAACAGGTCAGTGAAATGGGAACATCAACAGGCAGTTAGTAAACACTACAGGATTTACCAAGCAGGGCGCGGAGCAGACAGCGAGTGTGGGACTAAAGTGCCTTTCATAAGATTGTTTTTCTAATGATTTTTGACAACTCCCTGTTTAGTGCTGCCAGACTTTTCAACAATGAGTGAAGAATTAATTTTTATCATCCTCTACATATCCACGGGTGGGCTAATTTTCAACTGATAGCAATAAATAATTTTCATTGTACAGTCTTTGCGGGTTCCTTTTCACTGCTGGAGTAGTCATTTGACAAATTAGGAAGTGGAATTGAGTACTGATAGGATAAAGAGTCTTGTGGCAGTAGTAGGGAGTCAGAAGAAATTCAGAAGATGGGTGTCAGAACAAAGTACTTACCTTAAGCAGTTCTTGGCTAGCTCACTCGCATATATTTACATTACAGCTGGACTCAAGGTAGGATTCATAAAGTTGCCCCTAAAACAGGCTGGACAGGGACAAAGGGGACTTAAAGGCTGTACTTGTTGTCAGGCTGCAATTGTCTTCAACTGACCTTGCAGGTTCGTTACTTGTTAGGCTTTCTTCTCACATAGTTAATATTCTTCTCAACAAATGACAAGAACAAGCACTGATGCCTTATATAGTCAGAGCAACAAGTCAGATGCCACATCAAGAATCTGTTTACAGTTCCAGAATCCATTTTCACCAGATTTCAATTTAAAAAAACTCATTCTACTGTGATTAGGTTCCACTCCACAGCACAAGAGGCTACAAAGAAATAATATCAGCCAATTGCTTTGTTTAGTAGAAGCCTCTTTCTTAAAGCAAGAAGATGAAATAAATATGCAATAGCTTCCAAATTACTTGCTAGGTTACAAATGCTGCATAGCTATCTCTTTCTCTACAGTGCTAATTGCTCCGCATTTATTAAAAACAAACTAACAAAAAAACCCCACCTTTATTTTGCAGCCCCCAGAATGGCACCAAAATATGAGAAGTTCATTTCTATCCCACACACTTGACATATTTTATCTACAAGAAAGACAAAGTGTTAATTGCTTGTGGAAGTTACTGAAACCCACCTATGTATTTGGTATCCAAAAATGTGAGCAGATCTCACATTCACTTTGAGGAGAATAAACTGGAGTGAGAGGTCTTTTGTAAAACAAACTTGAGTTTACTTCTCGGCTAGTTTGCAATTTACTGAAGCAACTACATCTAAACGAGTATCTCCCAATGCTTTTATTCTGAGAAATGTATTAATAAGAAGTGGGTGTCCTGGTTTCAGCTGGGATACAGTTTATTTTCCTTCTAGTAGCTGGTATAGTGTTGTTTCGGGTTCAGTATGAGAAGAATGTTGATAACACACTGACGTTTTCAGTTGTTGCTAAGAAATGCTTAGACTAAGTCAAGGATTTTTCAGCTTCTCATGCCCAGCCAGCGAGAAGGCTGGAGGGGCACAAGAAGGTGGGAGGGGACACAGCCAGGGCAGCTGACCCAAACTGGCCAAAGGGGTATTCCATACCATGGGATGTCATGCCCAGTATATAAACTGGGGGGAGTTGGCCAGTGGGAGGGGTTGGATTGCTGCTGGGGAAGTAACTGGGCATCACGTGGCAAGTGGTGAGCAGTTGCATTGTGCATCACTTGTTTTCTATATTCCAATCCTTCTATTAATATTCCTGTAATGTTATTATCATCATTATTATTATTATCTTCTTCCTTTCTGTCCTATTAAAACCGTCTTTATCTCAACACATGAGTTTTACTTTTCTTCCCGATTCTCTCCCCCATCCCACGGGGTATGGGTGAGTGAGTGAATGGCTGCATCGTGCTTAGTTGCCAGCTGGGGTTAAACCATGGCAGTGGGTTACAGGATTATAGCTTTCTGAGATGCACCAATTACTATCCCAATAAGTAGTATATCAACACTAAGTTGACACAGAGAGATATCTAAAAGCTGAAATTATCATTAACATGCATTTAATAATTAGTACACATTGGAGGAAGAGTCATATAGTAAATAAGGCCCTTCGAACTGGTTTAGTTTCCTCCTCCTTTCACATGTAGTCCTACAGCTAAGTAGATCCAAGTATTGCCATTGGTAGAACATATGTTGTACTGACTTTGCAAGGTCTCAGGACTTAGACTTGTCTTGGCCTACCTGGAGCTAAGTATTAGCTTGTTTAGCTGTCACAGCAATTCTTCTAAAGACCAGGTACTTATATCTAATTTTCATATGGTGTAAGTAATTTTATACATACATATACAGGCAGTATATACACTGTGTATGAACATGTTTTTATATGTACATATGCACACTTTGTGTACATATGTATGCATATACCTATGTTTGAAAATACATATATACACACACAGGGTGCAATAGAGGAATATCAGCATGAGACAGCAATCAGAAGGGGCATGGGCTGACACCAGACGCTGCAGATGACTTGCTCATGCCCAGATAAACAACTCAACCACAATCAGTTAAAGAAATACAGACCTCGGAGCTGGGGAAAACTGGCTTTAGTGCGTAATAATTAATTTTTTTTAAAATTTTTTAGAAGTCTGACACATGAGAACCATACTATTCACAGTAAAATCTACAGAAATATAGAATTGCAACCAATAAAGAAAATGCAAGGTGTCAAAGCACGTTAGAAACCATGCAACATTAGTGACAAGCAGATCCTAGAGTAAGAAAAAAGCAACTTCATACCACATTTTCTAGTCAAGAACTTGGGATACCAATGACTTTCTACAACCCCTCCCACCCTCTCTCAACTTCTGCTTAAGGAAGACTTAGGACCAGAAGGGCAATGGAAGAGTGCACAGAACAGCAGCGAAAAGGGGTAGATACAAGGAAGCATGTGTATAATAGTTTTAACTATATTAACACTCAGAATATCTTTTCTGCAATAGTATTTTTTTTTCCATAATCATTAGATATGGAATAGAGTCTCTGATTAGACTGCTAAGATTTCAACTACACCAAAATTCCTGGCTTTTTGTCATATAAGGTTTCTTTCCTTTTTTTTTCTCCTTTAACAAAATTTGGAGTGTAACACACATACACCATATAACACTGGATTAATTTAGGCATTCTTTGTTTGGGTTGGGTTTTTTGTTGTGGGTTTGTTTTCTTTTGGTGGTTTGTTGTTTTTTTTTTTTTTTGTAGGGGAATGGGGTGAGTTGGTTTGGTTTGGTT
Organism: Haliaeetus albicilla; assembly: GCF_947461875.1. Lineage (NCBI taxonomy): Eukaryota > Metazoa > Chordata > Aves > Accipitriformes > Accipitridae > Haliaeetus > Haliaeetus albicilla. Next base: position 862,441 of record NC_091483.1, on the reverse strand, counting down.
TCTTTTTTTTACTGAGGCCCCAGAGACAGGTCAACGAATAATTCCTCTGGTCCAGAGAACCTTGGAGAGCTCCACACAGATTCCTCCTTCACCCCAAAAACTATTTTAGGGTACTCCTATCAGATATTCCAAAGGTTTAGAAATATGCCAAAGGATTAGGTTGAACTACTTAAATCATTTTACTAGTCCCTGGCTCTGTGCAAAAAAAGAAATTAATTGTAGAACGCTTTCACAGTTTTAATATCACATGCTTCAGGCACACTGTGGCTATTGTAATGCATTTGTGTGTGTCTACATGGATTCTCATGGTCTCCTATTTGCTTTTCAAGTCAGAAGGCTGTGTCATTTAACTTTCAAACACCAAGGTAAATCCAGAAACAGTGAAGTCTGTCACCATCTAATTAATTTTTACAGATTATTCTATATTATATGCATGTATATGTATATAGACACACTGAGTTCCAGCTAACAGTAATTTTTAAATTATTATATCCATGCAAAACACAGCAGTGAAAACTTCTGACATCTGTAGTAACACTGAAGATATGTTAAAAGTGTTACTCTGACTTTTTTTTTTTCTTTCCAAATTGGAAGTGCTGTAAAGAAACTCAAAAGCAAAACATTCTGTATTCCTTTAGAAGATCTAATTTTCTCTTCTGCTTCAATTCCAATCTCCTTCTAGGCTGTGTGTTTAAATATCGTGCTCTCATGAGCTGGCTACAGCCACTATCTTCACATGATGTCTGGAAGAAACAATTGAATCAAATTCTAATCTCCAAAGCTAACCTTCTCTCTCTATAATAGCGACTTCAATAGCAACTCTAAACGCCAAGAGCAGCTTTACTTCTCTGTGAACTAGGAAACTGAACCTGGTTACACACAGGTTAATCAACAGGCCTGCTCATCAAACCAGATGCAAGGGACCAATGGAGGTCATCTAGCCCAACTCCCAGCTCAAAGCACAGCCAACTTCAATGGTACACCAGATCACTTAGGATCAACTACATACTCTGTATCAAACTTGAAATCAAGGACTTCACTTTGTCTAAGATGCTGTTGCTGGTAATTGCTAACGGTGCAGAGGAGAAAACAACGTGAGAAATGCATAGAGCACTCAGAGTAAAAACAAACTAAGCACTTGTGTGCAGAGCTACTGAGATACAATAATCAGCTTTGCCTATACAATATGGCATGCACCACCAACAGCTAACGTGGGGTGATAAACAGAAAATAACTACTCTTTCACAAAATTTCAGAAACTATGGCATCAACAGTGAGTAATAATTCATATAATTTAATTCACAGCACATCTTATTTTTACAGTTCAGTGAGCTGTAACCTTGAACACAACCCCATCAAAATAAATGTCAGGAAGCCTACTGTATGGCAGTGGACAGAAATACAAGCGATCTGCATTCTGTTCTTGGTAAAAGTAACAAATTCTGCCATTAGAATTCAGCAGGACCAAGATCAGCTAGTAATGCTTTATATTGATAACATCAGGGCTACAAATCATGCTCTTGTTAGACTGCACTTCCTCTGAGATTTGCTTGTAAAATTTGTTCATTGACTCAACCCAGATAATAAGAACTGCACTAATCTTTTCAATTGACTGCACCATACATTTTTGATGCTATACCTCTGCTTACCTCCATAAAAAGACATGAAAATTAGTTGTAGGCCTAACAAAAATCAGAAGCTATAAGAACCAGTCACAGAGTAAAAAGAACTCCTTTTTTTTTTTTTTTAAATTTCTAGCTCTCTGTTGCTGATATACGTCAGGATAGCATCACCACCTCTAGCTAAAGATGACTGCAAAATGAAATCGAAACTCACACTTCCCTCTAGAGGTCGGATCCATATTTCACTCCCTTCATTTCAGCTCTACAACAAAATATAAACAAAAATAGAAGACATCAACCAGTAATAGGGAAAAGATTTCAATAAGGAAAAGAAATAAATACAAAAGAATCATCTATTCGGAAATAAAATATATTTCACACTTACAATGAATCACCCTGTTTTTTATATGATGTCAGCCACAGTAAAAGTGAGCAGATGTTCATGCAAGAATATCAAGTGGTACTACCTCAGGCCAGGCCAGGCCAGCTTGAAATCTTCTGATGTGCCCCCCCCTCCCACCCCCTTGGTGTTTGTTTTAATATTATCTATGCACATTCTTTAAGGCAGGGAGCGGGAGGAGGAAAAAGGAAAAAGATTTGTCCCTCTGTCTGGAGAAGATGGATTTGGGGGTTTGGTTTTTATTTTAATCCAACTCCTCATGCACTGCAAAGTCTTCCCTCTCTCTCAAACACAGCTCCTGCTGAGCTATTAAGCCAAGGTGTAACAAAGGTCACAATCTCCTTAACTGTGAGTTCTCTCTGAATTAAGACATTTGCTGACAAATATTGACAAAAGTAATGGAACAAATGACACACTGGAAATCATAAGTTAGGATACGAATTCAAGAAGATTAAAAGATTAATTAACTCAACTTATTTGAATTAATTCAAACTTGATTTAATTCAAACAAGACAGTCCTCTTTGGCTCAAACTCAAACTGAATCTGTAGCAAAATTCTTTAGAAAGAATCTATAGGTATTTGACAAAATGTTCACCACTGTTCATAGCAACTGACTATCAATGCCTGTATGTATTCCTACACATTAGATTGCCAAAAAAGCTCTGAGATTACAAAAAATGCTGATAAACAGAACTGACTTCATACTACAATGTATTTGTTTTCCTTTTACTTACCATTGAGATTTCATTCCAATGATGAGTAAGTGACTGGAATTACAATACTGCATGTTAGTTTTCTGTGCAAGTGGAACCCTTAGCAAACATAAAAGAACATTGAAAAGAATTCATGGAAGACCCAAGGCTGGTATAAAATCAAACCTCAATGTGCCATCTGGTAAATAGGATTTTTGTTTTCTTTACTTCTGCTACATAAGATGAGTAAGTGGGTGTGTAGCAATTTGCTGGATTTTTTCCATCTTTGGTTTGTGTTTTTGGTGGGTTTTTTTAAACGTGTGTGACCAAAGAATCCCTTTAGTTGTAGTGGACGACTGCGTTGCTTCTTTACCTCTTCTGGATTCCCCAATTGTTTTTCTCATTTGGTTTGCAATGTGGACATGAAAAAATATTACGTATTTGTCACATGGGGCATCTGACCCAGCCCTATAATTCCTCTCTTTCACTTAGGACCCTTTGCTGCTCTTTACATCTCTCTGCCATTTGGAAGTACCAGATAGCCAGGCCAGGGTAAGGCTTGTAAGGGTGAGCAGCAGCCACACAAGAATTTTTGTTATGAAAAGATGGAAAACCAATGCTTGGTATGTGTCGGGTTTAATTTCTATTTGTCGTGATATTATCCTATAGGATAATTCATAATAAGCTATGAATTTGTGCTTCGGCTGATAATTTCTGGGATAACTTTCTCTTCAGTTGACATTTCGCCTCACCTATAAATCATAGACAGAAGCAAGCTAGAGTTTTCTCCACTTACACGTCTGGTTTTTTTCATGCCCTTGGTGGATGTTTTACTTCCAGAAGATCAAGACTCATCTTTGCACATAATTTTTTGCAGATGAAATAAAAAATTCCTTGGGAATACGGACAAGTTTCTGCATAACGGGTTACTGGAGGCCAGCTACCAAGTTTGCATCTTTTTTTCCAAATATTTCTAAAACACAGTGTAAGAAAGAGAGAGACATCCTCTTGTATATTGTGACTTCTGGCACAAGCAGTAATATATTACTTTAATGGCCAAAAAAAAAGATTCATAGATATTAGAGATCCAAAGAGACATTTTTGAAAAATAAGGATATTAACCTCTGTCATTCTGACGTAATATATAACACTATTCTAATCCCCTCACCAGTTTTAGTTCCACATAAACTACACTTCGAGTCTTAAATTACTGCACACAAAGATATAGCTACCAATTTTCAGTCAACAAAAATCTATAACACTTTCATAGGCAAAGTGATCTTCTATTTAGCAAATGAAATTTGCATAATGTTTTACCATGAAAGCTTGCGCTTGTGTGTATATATTTGTTTTAAATACAAAATGTAAGACAAATATGAGTATTTTTAGAAGGGCCACGGTAGTATCACGTATGTGTGCTCCATGTAGTTACGTTTCTACGCGCGTTGTCAATGCCGCATGCTGCACACGGTTTCCATTCTGTTCTCTTCAATGCTTTTGGAATCAATTGAAGTCAAAACATCCTGGAAGAAAAGTTCAGGTTTTGAACCCCTGGTTTCAATTATTTTTAAATCTGACACACAAACACAGCTTTTTAAGATATGTGAGTGGAGTGCCAAATAAGGATCTTTTGATTTTTTTTTAAAATACATGTGGTTGAAATCTGAGACCTGCCTGCTGCCAAGCCACAGTATTTGGATTCAAGTACTGGCACAAGAAAATAAGCCATTGTTCAGAGTACAATTTTAAGAGGAACTATCCTGCAAAAAGGAAAATGTAAATTCCCATACTTTAGCTCATGGTTATAGGACAATCCCATAATCCTTTGTTAAACACTTGAAAGTTGAAATATAGATTCTAGCAATGTTTATCCAGGCTCTCAGAAGTAATCTTTTGATATAAACTACACTAGAGCCTTCTTAAATTTTTCTACATCATAAAAAGAATCAAAATTGTGAGATAGAATAGTCTGTCTCATCAAACGTTATTTCTAGTCCTGTGCTCTATATGTTAATGTTGTCTGGTTTTACATACACCTCATTCAGTATTTTTGCCATTGACTGTAGCAGCAAAAATAGTAACAGGCTCCTACTGAGACAAGCAAAAATAGTAACAGGCTCCTACTGAGATAAAAGTACCTTGAGAGAAACACTGTATCATTAGGTAAGGTTGGGCAGTTTCACATCCCTGATTCAAGATGCCAAAAGAGCGCATTTGCTATCTGTATAAACACCTAAACATTTATTTGCAGCCTGTGGTGGGCTGACCCTGGCTGAACGCCAGGTGCCCACCAAAGCCGCTCTATCACTCCCCTCCTCAACTGCACAGGGGAGAGAAAATATAACAAAGAGCTTGTGGGTCGAGATAAGGACAGCAGAGATCACTCACCAATTACCATCATGGGCAAAACAGACTCAGCTTGGGAAAAATTAACTCACTTTATTACAAATCAACCAGACTAGGGTAATGAGAAATAAAACCAAATCTCAGAACACCTTCCCTCCCTTCTTCCTGGGCACAACTTCACTCCCGGATTCTCTACCTCCTCCCCTCCAGCGGCGCAGGGGGACGGGGAACGGGGTTTACGGTCAGTTCATCACACGTTATTTTCTGCCGCTTCATCCTCCTCAGGGACAGGACTCATCACACTCTTCCCCTGCTCCAGCGTGGGGTCCCTCCCACGGGAGACAGTCCTCCATGAACTTCTCCAACGTGAGTCCTTCCCATGGGCTGCAGTTCTTCACGAACTGCTCCAGCGTGGGCCCCTTCCACGGGCTGCAGTCCTTCAGGCACAGACTGCTCCAGCGTGGGTCCCCCATGGGGTCACAAGTCCTGCCAGAAAAACTGCTCCAACGTGGGCTCCTCTCTCCACAGATCCACAGATCCTGCCAGGAGCCTGCTCCAGCGTGGGTTTCCCACCGGGTCACAGCCTCCTTTGGGAACCCACCTGCTCCGGCGTGGGGTCCTCCCCGGGCTGCAGGTAGATATCTGCTCCACCGTGGACCTCCCTGGGCTGCAGGGGGACAGCCTGCCTCACCATGGTCTTCCCCATGGGCTGCAGGGGAATCTCTGCTCCGGCGCCTGGAGCATCTCCTCCCCTCCTTCTGCACTGACCTGGGGGTCTGCAGGGCTGTTTCTCTTACATGTTCTCACTCCTCTCTCCAGCTGCCACTTCCGTCTGTCCCAACTTTTCTTTCCCTTCTTAAAAATGTCATCACAGAGGCGTTACCACTATCGCTGATTGGCTCAGCCTTGGCCGGCGGCAGGTCCATCTTAGAGCCGGCTGGTATGGGCTCTCTCGAACACAGAGGAAGCTTCCAGCAGCTTCTGACAGAAGCCACCCCTATAACACACACACACCCCCCGCTACCAAAACCTTGCCACACAAAGCCAATACACAGCCACTGTAAGGGAGCTGGACCTTCAGCCACTGCCATTCCCAGCTTTGAGTAAAAAAAATTAAAAAGCAAAAATTATTTCCTATGTTAATGAGTGCTCAGAAATGAATTTTGTTACAGGTAGCTCTTCCTGGGATGATGGATGAGCAAGACAGACATGGACAAGATGAAGTATAAGAATAGAGAGAGAAATCTGTCATTTAGCTTTTGTGAGGGCTAAGATTACATTAGAAAGCACACAATTACATAGCAGAGATGTTCACATACAAAAAGGATCAAAGGTGAAAGATTAAACTAAAAGGAGAAGGCTGTCCTCCTGAAGATAAAACTGAGTAACTTATTCTAATCTCAGGTAGTGAAAAATGGGAAAAATACCAGAAAAAGGAAGCAAATCATCTTTCAGTTCATTAAACAGAAAAACGTACAATAGGAGATTTGCTGACAAAGGGTTTCTTCTAATGACAGAACTAGCACAGTAAATGTCAAAAAGCTTAACAGCGAATCTAGTAACATCTCCACTAGTCTGGGATTTTAATGACGAATGTGCTCCTTCCAGCACTCGATACCAGAGTGACACACCAAAGTCACAATGTTTATATTGGGCTTAGAGGAGAAAAAAAAAATTAGTCTCAACCTCATACTCACGACTCAAGTTTCAGTTTTCGCACTCTGTCCTTTGTGACTACACATGATAGCTCAAAGTATTTTTCATCAGTTTGCCACCCAGGTTTCACTATGAAGTCAGAGCCTAGTTAGATCCAGGCCTACCTTTGACTAGAAGCATCATTTTTAGAAATCACGCTATTTTATTCTTCTCAGAGAAGAGCAATGACATCACTGAATTTTAAGGTGTGTACATTAAGAGAATATGCCTGCTCGAACAATCCAAGAAAGAAAGAAAAACTCCCAAGTTAAATATCCCAAATTGCCTCCTGGAAGATTCTCTCAGTTTAGGCAGTTACTCTAGAAACCTTAGGAAACTGGTCACTGTAATTAACCATGGGGATGTTTCACTCTGACAGCTGTAACAGGCCAATGGGACAAACTGGTGTCTTGACTCCAGATTATAAAACAAACATCGCACTAAGTGTTACTGAGTTGCCCTGGCAGAATCCCTAGCTGAGCATTCATAGAAGACAGACCAAAACTGGAGTTTCAGCCTCTATCAACCATCTAGATCAAGGTTACCACCAAAAAAACATCCATTTAATTGCACATCACCTGGGTGCTCCTTGATGACATTAAGAATCCAGCCACACTCATGCTCTCATCAGTGTTATCTTAGCTAAAAGAACTCCATATACTGCGTATGAGTCTCTTGTGATTTAGACAGGGAAATGGGAACTGAAAGGCCTTCTAAAATACTAGGCGGACAAGTATCTCAACAGAGAAAGTTACAACATTTCTTGGAAAAAACATTCTTACAAGAAAAAGTTGCACCTTCAATATACAAGGGGCCAACTGTTTCCTTCTGTGCGTCAGAAAGCAGAGTACAGACAAAAACAGAGAGCCTGCTCCATCCAGCTCAATCACAGGAGACATCACACTGGAATTAGGAAGTACCTTCTGAAGAGTCTGTGGGCCAACCTGCACAGGCAAAGCAGCCTCTCTGCATGGAGCTCAGGCTGGCATGTAAAGCACGTGCAAGCACAGAAAAAAAAAAAAAACATCTCTCAGCCTTAGAGTACTCGTACACCTGCACCATTGACTTTTTGGTCCAAGGTTCCTGTCTGTGTTGAAGACCTAACTTTAACCAAGTCTGGGAGTAAGATTAAAGAGGGTTGTAAGAAAAAGAGAAAATATCTTTTGAGTTTGCCTTACAGTCAGGACACCAGTACACAAACACCAACATACTCCTCCCTGTTCATGGCATAGACTGATTTTACTTAGCTTCACAAACTGTTCTAAGACGTTTACATACACTGAAACTTCCCCAACGTTTATGCTGTACTCAGGACATTTTCCTCAGATTGCTTTGTTTCATAAATAATCGACTCTTCCTTTTTCTGCTCATCTTTTATTTGGATTAACACTCAGTATGTGATATGTCATGTTCAGAGTGATGTAGTGTCAGTATGTAGTGACACAGTGTGGACAAAGCCCACCCCAGATCATCATCAGCAAAATGGGGGGGGTGTTATGCCTCTGTGTGCATATGTGCATTCGTTTGCACTGAAAAGAAACAGAGTTAAACTCACAGCGATGCCTGTCATCTGGCTTCAAGCCTTTGTTATGTCAATACTCTGAAATAATCTCAACCAAAATATTTTCTTTTGATGCAACAGAAGCATTAATGCATGATAGATACATTTGGAAATTATTTATCACTCATTAAGAATTCTCTAAATAGAAATGATGTGAAACACAGACTACATGCAAAGTCTACAAACTGACTTCCTTTGTCTCCGAGCTACTGAAAAATCTCACGACATTCTCAGAGCAAACTACGCTCAAGAAGCAGTCAATAAAAAGGTACAAAGATCACACTGTGTTCAAGCAGAATCTTCAGACATTCATTTGTTCAGAGTTACAATGTTCATCCAAGCACTCCACTCCCCTTAACCCATTGTGCCTGCTTGGTCTTTTAACTAGAAGGTTTTCTTTCAACATGTGGTATATGGAGCAACCAAATAAAATATAGCTGGGAAAGCTAAGGGGGACACTACCACGAGCCACCAGGCAGCTGGGCCAGTAGAGGATGTGAACCAATACAAAGGTACTGACGTAAACATACTGACATAAACAGCTGATGATTGCTTCCACCATTCTTTAACCAATACTAAAAAAAGTATAGTGATGCTACATCACCTGGAGGCCTTCAATTAGCTTCCTTTAATTAGCATCCTCATTACATTTTCTAAAATGTATAACATAACATTTCAAGGAAGTCAACATGCAAATGGTTTAAAGCAGCTAAGCAGGCACCTGATGCTACTCACAATGAAAAGTGATCTCTTCAACAGGTGCATAGTCTCTGTACATGTGGCTTTTGTTTATTGACTCCATTTTATTATTAGAAACATGCAGATTTAGGTCAATTTGGGTAGTCCTCTTCAATTACGGAAAGTGTCGATCATACTGCAAAAGCAGCAGGTGGATCTGTGCTTCGCTCGCCCACCCTCTTCACATGGAGTCCATCTTGACACAACACTTCTACTGCCTGGAAGTAAATATCCCACTTCTCAACATATTGCTCATGAAATTCTATTTAAGAGTTCTCAAAGACTTTAAATCTTTTTCTTTCTCATGATCGATTAGCTCCACTGTGTAAGGCTGTTCCTAGCAAGATTCCCAAGGAAAACCTGGGAATGTGTTTGTTTCAGCTATAATCACATGCTCACAAACTGGATTTTATGAGGTTAAGCAGATCTATTAGCATCAGTACAGTTAAACATGAAACTGAACAAGAGTCTAAGAACTCTATGACCACTGGCTAAATACAATAATATTTTGACACCTCAAATAGAAAATCAAATTTAAAAAATCCAGCTGGCAAAAAAACCCATTATTCAAGGTACAGAAGTATGTGAGAAAAAAAAAGGTACCCCTATAGTAGTTTTCTTCACTGAAATTGCTGTTCTTCTTTACCTACAATTAAACCAACAACAACAAATTCATGTGATGCTGTGCAATCAAACTGAGGCCCGACGTGCTCAATTGTTCCGGTTTGCGCTGTTAATAAATGCATTTACAAAATAATGCTTTCCATCGCTCCACTGAAATGTTTTCCATGTGGTGAGAATGTTCAGGTCTGACTCTGAACTCACACGCTGTAATACAAGGCAAATTTAAAATGAATAAGGCCATTCTGTGGATTAAAAAGTCAAGGATGACCTGTCAGTTCTGTTAACAAAGGATTTGTGGTTTCCTACAGAAATAAATATGCATTCCTCACTTGATCGGCAGCTAGATCCCAGTGATACGTACCTCTCCCAGTACATATCTGTTCTTTTCTTTTACTGAAGGCCTTCTATACTGATATAGTTTTGTTATATTTAATAATTATTACAAGAATCAGATTAAATATATGTCAGCTCAAAAAGGGCTGGCTACGTAGCAGCATCCAGTAACACCACATACTACTCAATAGCACTTGGTACTGAAGAATTTCAAAGTAAATTATAAATTGTGAGTAAAGCTTCACATCGTTCTAAGCATAGGGAATACTATCATTCCCACATTATGGACTGGGAAACAGGGACATGCATCCTACATGAAGTGGCCAACATCACACAGCACATTGATGACAAAGCCGGAAAGAGAACTTGACTCTTAAGCATTTAAGCTAGTAGATGAGGGAAATAATTTGCCAGCCTCCCACACACACATCAGTAGAGTTTTGCTGTTGATCTGTTCAGCTATTTGGCACTGAAAATACTTGCAAATTTAACAGCTACAGCCATAATTTCATTAAGCAAAACATTTCACAAGTATGACAATTTCTTTACAGGGAAAGCTGCTCTCCCCGTAACCCGACCCACTGCCCCGACACCAGTGATGTAATCCAGGGCAGAGGCTCCGAGTAGCATCTGGTAAAACATGATGATTCAGTGGAATCTGGTAAAACAAGAACTGGAAGGGCCAAATATATCTTTGAAGGAATTCCACTGAAGCTTGAAAAGGAGGGAAGCCAGCACAATGATGCCAACAAGATTACATCAGGGATTAATCTAGCCTGAGATCGACTTCACCTTCCCCTCTAACTACTCCACTTAGATCCATTAACTGGCTCCACAGCACCATTCCTCTCGAATTAGAACAGCCTCCCCAACTTTAAGGTTTCGCTCACCTCTGCTCTTGACAACTTCATCTCAATTCCCATGACTGTCTGGCTCAAACATTGTGCTAGCTCCCCTCCCCTTTGCTTCCTTCTCCCTCCTGCCTCATACAGCTACAATTTCATAGTTCCAGGCCACAAGCTGCCTGCACAAACTGTACACCAAGGAGACAGTCGCTCTTTCTTCATGCTCAACTTTCTCTTCCCACGCACAGGCTGTTCTAATGAGCTTGGTAACCCATCGCATCATCCCAGTTCTCCCCAGGTAAGCCTCTACAAGAACCTTGCAAGTTCCTCCCAGTGATCTCCGCTCACATCTCTTCTAGACCTTACAGCAGGGAGAAAAATACAGAGGTTAACTGAATTTCTTTCCACTGAAACTTCTCTACAGTTAAAAAAAAAAAAAGGAAAAAAAGGAAAAACATTCCAATTTACTGAGCATTTTCACAGCCAGTCTTTGCATTTCTTGATCAAAAAACGCTCAAAGTTTTGCAGTGGGCTTTATTGTAGGCATGCAGCTGCAGAGGAGGTTTGGGGGGTTTTTTTGTTGCTAAAATGATCATGTTTATGCAACCATAATTAGGTTTCTTGGTTTGTGTTTTGGTGGGGGTTTTTTTTGTTTTGTTTTTGTTTCTTTTAAGGGAAAACACTAAAACTTCATTGAGAGAAAGGAAGAGATTCCAAACCTAGTTCTAATAAAAGACACCAATTCTTTCTTCCCCCCGGCCTCCATCCGTCCCCTGCCAGCACTGGGCAGAGCGCTTGCTTGAAGCCAGAGAAGAATCAAAAAAGCCATAAAAACGTGAGCTAAAATCTTCCCAATAAAACTCCCAGATAAGAGTAAAAAAGTCATTCAATAAAACACAATACAGATCTAGAACAACTGGTACACTGGGTACTTGACAGAGCATGAGATATGACGTGCTTTTTCTTGTTTGGGGTTAACATCATCTTTATTTCTTCACTGCATGATGCAAAAGAAACTAAATGGATATTTGGGAGGAATAACGAGATCAAACTCCAAAAGAGACTGAATGGATATTTGGGAGGGATAACGAGATCAAACAATCATGTTAAATTGGTATTTTGAGCTTGCAGTTCTAAAATATCCTGCACTTATGGTTTCAGACAAAACCCTCAAAATTCCTTCCACTGAGTCTACAGACAGCCTGGAGCTACTAATCAAAGAGTGGAGTTACCTTCCCTTTCCCTTATGGGACTTAAGTTAAAACAATTATCAGGCTTGGCAACAAATTGTGCCAACAAAAATTCACAGAACTTTTGTGCTCCTCTAAGGGAACTGAATTTTTTCATAGCCTAGACTATCTCTTTATTCAGGCTAGTGTCTTCACAAGTGCCTGACCTGTCAGTCAACATCATCTGATCTCACTCCCATGAAGCATAAAGCAAAGGGGAACTGAAGGGAAACATCCTCCCATTCCTGGACAGCATTCCCAAAAACTCTTAATCCAGCAAGAGATAAGGAAAGAGAATCGCCTCTTGGAGACCTTGTTTCACCACAATTCCTCCCTCAGTCACAGATGCTTATGCACTTGCACACACATACTTATATTCCCCACGACAAGTGGCAATTATAGCAATTGCTGGCTTGGAAAGTAAATGGGGAACTGTCTAGTCTATTTTTAGCAGTCTTTAATGCAATTTAGCAGCTGCAAACAAACAGAGAGAGCCAGCAACATACAAGCAGCCTTCTGGAGACCACAGTTTGGGAACCTCTGCGCTACTGGATCTCATCTAGCACACACACCCCATGGCTGTGCTTGTATTCAGAGACCACGGTCTCAGTGTGGGACCAGGAAAAACAAACAAAAATAATACCATTACACTGGCAAGGGAGAAACCTAGAGATCTCCAGGATCAGGCAGAAAAACACCAAGATGACTGAAGAAACTGTTGTGCAAGGAGCAGACCTGTAGACTTGAATGTTCTGTGCCTACTTACTGCAGTAAATGCTCTTTTCCCCTTTCGCACACCAGCGTGCCCCCCGGGACACCCTCAGCATCTCCCCCAAGCTTTGCCTGGATGCTGGGCCAGGAGGCAGCACATGCCCAGTTGCTTTCAAGGTGTCTTAACAGTCCAGCAAGGATTTGTATCAAGGGACCAGAAAAAGCGCCCAGGGAAAAGGTAACTACAAACTTACACGGTAGCCTTCGTGCGAGGACAAAAAGGGAACTCCCAGACGGGCTTTTTCATCTTGCCCAAGCACTGGTTTCTGCAATGCCAGTAGGATCTTGCTGCCTGTGACCTCCATCCTTATCAACAGATTGAAAATACATCGGCAGAAAATTACTACACAAGCAGGCACAATCAACATCACTTCCTAGGAAAGATGGCTAAACCCAAGGAAAGCTCAGAGGAAAAGAGGAAAAAATAAAGCCTCAGAAGAGGCAGAGTTAAGACACTATCAAGATAAACAGAGATAATATTTATCTGCAATCAGCAATCTATCAAGAGGCTGCCAAAGGAGATGGCCTATCCTGTACTCTACACTGTCTTTGTAAGGAAGGCAGTTATTTGAAATACTTGTCCCCAAGAAATAAGTTAGCAAACAAGCAAGGTCTGCAAGAAGATCAATCCTAAAATAAAGTATCTATTTAGAATCCCACATTTCACATAAATTTAAGGTACGAGAGCCACAAGGAGGTATCCAACTGATGGAGATTTGCCCCTTGGAAGGAAGAAAATGTGTGTGCATGGGGACGGACAGACCCTGAAAGTTTCCAAGGCATTACTGATGCATACTGCTTTTCTCAAAGAGCCACTACAGAGAATAATAAAAAAATCTGTTTGAGAAATAACCTCTGTGGTCAAGTAGAACTAAACTCTCTCCTGGTACAAACTAGGAAAATTCCAGTGAATGGAGCTGCTTTCTTTTACGCTGGCAGAAACATGTGTCAATTGAACTGGCAGAAGCTGAAGCGGCCTGTCACAGTATACAGCAGAAAGAATACTACAGTAAAATAATTGCCTTTAAAAATGTTAAAAGAAAGTAAAATTCAGTTTTACACTGGGCTTATGCATGTTTGATTTCAAACAATTGGCCAAAATTTGCCTGCTTGGCATTAAAAATGCAAACTTTTCCTTTAATATTTGAATGACAATGTGTTTCACTACTGCCAGACACATCAAATGATGCTCACTCAGTGTCCTGCACTGAAAAGATTAGATCCACTGGTGTTTTATTTTCATAACACCACTACCATTTAGCAGGCGGGTCAAAAAGGCTTTTTGCCCTGAAGCACCGTGCTGCTGATGTGGCCAAGCTGACAAATTCTCAGCAAAATTGCAAATTTAGGTGTTATCAGTACAAACTTAAATCCCTTTACTTACTATCACAGATCAAAGCATTAGTTGTATGAAGCAGCTAATTAAGGACAGACATCACACCTATACCATGTTCCTATTTGTTGACTTTATTCCAGCGAAGACAATCTTCCTAAAATTACAGAAGACTGACAAATACAGAAGTAACTCTTAGGGCACAACTCAAAAGCCTTTGTTGGTGTAATACAACAACTTCAATTCCCTTCCTCTCAGCAACCGAGGCCCACGCTGGCTATCTAGCAAGCAAGAAAAGAGACCTCTGTGAAATGGGTTCAGGGTGTTCAGTTGCCACAGAGGTGGCAAGATGTTAGTGCAACATCTCAGCTTCTTGGGTTAGAAATACCACCAGTGATGCTGCAGGTACCACATGTACCGGCAGTAATGACTCTTCCAGTGCTATTGCTCTTCCAGTGCTGTTGCAAGAGCATTCCTTGTGTTCAGAAAAACTAGTGGTTTGTCATTCCTCCAAATTGCCTTATTCATTCCTAATGATTTTAAAGTACTTTGCACTTTCTTTAACATGACATTTTCTGAATTAAGAAAATTTCAAAACAGATGCTTGGGTTAAAAACATCTGATATTAAAAACATAGCTTTTTTTTTTTCCTTCAGCACTAGACTGCTCTCTTATGGGAAGCGAGTTTATATGTATCATCTGGTTGCAGAATGTTGCTTCAGGGCTGGAGCACTGGAAGCATTTAACAATTTTTTTTTGGTCTCTGCACTAGAAAACCTCAAGAGAATTCCAGGACTTCAGAACTTGCTGGATGTCAGCAAAAGTTATCAGAAGAGTGTAATACAGAAAAGTCTATATTAAAAATATCCAAGCTATTTGCTGTAATGAAAACATCTTTATAAAAATTTATTCTGTAATGTATATTGGTTATTCTGAACTGCCCATAAATGCTGCTGCTTTTAGGACAGACCCTAACTGGACCTTTCTTTTACAGTATCGCATATTGCCTTTTCGGTATTAAAGGCAAAATTGTTTTCCCTCTATTAGAGATTTTAGTTGTTGGCAGTTACACTATTGTATTTTCTTCACAGAATAAACAAAGAAGTTGTGACTTATGTTTGTAAATAGTTGCATATAAATTTGTAGAGGTCAGCTAAAAGTTCAAAATCATATCCCTCAAATTTCATAAGCAAATTAAGCAACAAAATTAATTCTGCCAATTAGCCATTAAATCTATCTGCGTACTTGAAAAATAGGGAGATGAGAAAAAGAGACTTCTATTCTCCAGCAAATGTAATATAACTGGAAAGTAACTGGAAATGTCAAGATTATTAGGGAACTAATAGAAGTACCAATAAAAACATTCATAGGCCACAGTGCTATTATGCTAAACTTTAAAATCCAATGTCAAAAGGTCAATAATTCATATCTTTCTTTCCAGTATTATTGCCTTTAAGTTAAACCACATTTTCTCGCCTGATTGGAAGTAGTGCCAGAGTCCATTCCTATGAGCTGATCGCTAAAAATCCAGTTTGGGACTCATGCAGAGCACCTAGGTCTGCTGTTTGCAAAATGTGTCAGATCACTCCATAAAAAGAAACAGACTGAAGAGTTCTGGTAACTGCCTGACACATTAATTTGTAAGATTTATGACTTTTATATAAAGGTAGGATTAGCACAATGTATAAAAATTCCAATTGCTGACAGAACATTTACAAAAGAAAAAAACCCTAGTGTTTTCAATAATTCGGAAAAAAAATTGTAACATTTCTCCCACCCTATGTAATTTTTTTTTCCTCTTGAAATGCTCCGTATCTTTCATCGCAGCACCTTTACAAGCAAAGGCTGCTCTCCTGTCTATTACATACCTTCACTCTCCGGGGGAAAACTATTCCAGAACTAGGCCTTATAACTAATGCGGTGCAAGTTCAAATGAGAAACCAAAAATCATGTTCTGACTTCCCAGCCTTCCATTTGCTTGCTTGTCCTTAGTTAGTCCCGAGTTCTCATGCAATGTCCACTGTTTGCACCAATTACAAAATATTTTTTAAAGAAAAGCTCAGTAAGAATTCAAACCTACTAAAATATACTGAGTTGGTTTGATATATATGAACACATTACAGATCTAAGTATAAGTCATCACAGATTCCAAATACAATATGCCTTGTTCTTCTACTGACTAGTTCTCCCATTATTTTAAGTAGAAATAGGTTCACATTCTCAGGTGCAGACCAAGCAAAGCCTTGAGGCACTCATATGCTTAAAGACAAGAACATAGTTACAAGCTTAGGTGAATGCAGATTTCATAATTCTACATTTCTTATTACCAAAAATGTCCCAGAACTTGATCAAAGGCAATTACAAGCCCACTATACTTTCACCCCAATACGAGCGCTAACAGAAATCCATAGCAACTTCTGGTAGCCATGCAAAGGTCATTCCAGTGAATTTACAACTGGCTTATAATTCCAGTGATGAAATCTGAATTATAAAAGAATCAAATAAACAATGTGAGTGAACACTGGACAAAGTATAAATTGGAAATAGTAGTTTAAGTGTGAAACACTTTCATTAGAATTGGCCATGTTTTCATATTTATTTTCCACAAATACTGAGTCATATTAATTTGTTGCTGTTGTAAATTCACTAAAAGAAAAATTAATTATCAATAGCTTCAACTATCAAATTGCATATGTAATTGCAATGGACACTACTCCATTTTGCAGCACAGCTTATCCAATCAAGAAATAAAAACAGTTCTGTGACTGCAGTGAACCAAGAACCATTTTCCAACACTCCCTACCACTATAGCTCAAAGCCAGGGCTATTACAATATTGGCAACGTTCACATAGAAAAATTATTGGTATTTTAAGCACCTTCTCATTTAGATCTGCCCTGAACAGTTAGCTGATACGGTGGTGAACACAGTGGTGACCCTAAATAGTCTATCAATGCCATGGCATGCTATATTAAATCAAAAAAAACCAAACAAACACACAGCTTAAAGTGGGGTTAACAAAAGAGTAAAATTTATGCAGAAATTCTCCTACTGTAAAGTAGTCTGTATACACAATTCAGAAACTGCCAAATGAGAAATGGTTTGCTGAAGGAATTTCACAGGTATTTTCAAATCATGAAGTTATGTGAGATACTTTGGCTTTTGTGCAAAAGCCACAAAGTACAGTGAAATTAGTTGAACGTTCATTACAAATTATCTTTGTTCTACTTCACACAGCATGACCAGCACTTTGAATTATATTAGGAAGAAAGCAGATGGCCACAATGTTCCAAAAAGCTCAATTTACTCTTGATCACCTTTTGTGATAGTTCAAGTTTGGAATTCCTTCTCAAGGTTACTCCTTACAGACTAGAACTGGAATCAGCTGTAATCATCAGCACTTGAATCACCGTGGCCTAGTCCAAGTAAGCACAGACAATTCGCCAACAGCTCAGCTGAAGAACGCTGCATGGCAGGTCACGTACACGCGCACACTCAACGGCTTCGCAGTGCTGCAGGGGACCACGGCTTCTCACCACCCTGACCAAATTTCAGCAGAGGTAAATCGCTCTATTCTCAACTGTTTCCCAGAGACTTGAAAGCGTAAATGGCTTATATACCCACGTATGAAAATAAGGCAAGGATTCTGGACAACAGCATTGACTAAGTGTAGGCAACTGCCTACGGCTCCAGGCTGTTCAGGAAGCAAAAACTCCCTCCTGCAACAGTTCATCGATATTACTTAGGATCCAAAACTGACAGAATATTTGCCTTTACTAATGAAACCCATTGTGCTACCCACAGCAAGGGCAGCAAGTGGGAACACAAATAAAACTACTTTCAAACTTAAAGTACCGTGTTTCTGTCTAAAAGCGTCTAGAAAGCATCCTCAGCAGAGCAAAGGCCTCCAGTCATTACAATCTCAGAAGTTCTGTCTCTAAAACATTTTGTACTACAATTGTCATTTTTTTCCCCACTAACAAAAAAAAAAAAAACCAAAAAAACCCCACTGTCAGGAAAGCTCTATGACAGATAGCACATTTTTTTAAGTGGAAGAGAATTGGCGGGGGGGAGGACACGACAGAACAGAAGTTAGTGAATTACTGAATAAAAAACTAGTGAATGGAAAGGTTTTCACAGACTTTAGATACTATGATATCAGAGTCCTGAAATCATCACCTCTGACCAAAAGCAGCACAACTGTCATGCGTGAAATAAACTTCTCTGTGGAATAGCCAATATAGTGCTGAAAGCAGCTGGCGTTACATCCTCAGTTTGAAATCTTTGCTACCTCACTTCAAGCAGCATTCTCCACTCCATAAGATTACAGGTCACCACTTTCTTTCCAGATGTACTCCGCTGCCCTAACCACACATTACTGTAAAGTCTCCTCAAAAGGAAAAGAAACGAAGCATATTTCACATTACTGACACTTGGTCTGGGTGTTCTGATTGGAAATGTTTTAGTCTTTGTCATATACCATGACAGAGAGATCAAGGGAATGGACAGGCAGAACTCCCTTCTCTTGGTATTACTATTCTTATTACAAAAATAAAACAGAGGGATTGGGGGTTTTTATTTATAGCAAGTTAAAACACATATTGAACAGCCATCATATTGAAAGCTGAATACACTAATGAAAACAGATGAAAACACAGAAAATCTCATCTGCCATCCAGACAGCCAAGATGAGAAAGATCCTTACATTTTCTAATGTATGTTCTAATGTAATGATGTGCTTAAACTATGCAAATGTTAGAACACTTGAGCACTAGACACATTTGGAAAAATCTGGCTGAGCAAGTTATCTAGGCACTTGCAGGATCTCAAAAAGGCCTTTTTTCTTAATTAGGAAATTTTACAGGAAATTAAATAAAAATGTGTTTTTCTAAGTAACTGGAAGTACATAGCATAAAAAAGAAAACCAGAATCTATAATTTAACACCAATATGCGCCTGCTGTCCTTATGTCCTACCAGTTCATAAAACTAAGAGCTGTTCTGCATTCAAAATGCGCTAACCAGCAATCCATAAAAGCATAATATCTAGATGAAAAACAAACTTAAAACCTCAGTGCCACTCATACCAGCCACCCACTCTTTTTTGAGTATTCTGGCAAAACAGACATGATTGCCACCACAGACCTGTCGCTCAGTCGCTCCCTCACCACCCAAGAAGTCCAAGATCCCCTTTCCGAATTCCTACTTGAGGCATTTCAATGTATCATGACATGTCAGGTAGCCAGCCCGAACTGAAGTACAGCATCTTGGGACAGACTGTAGACTCCCTGGATAAATATCATAGCTACTCAGAAAATCTCATGTCATCGCTTCAGCAGTCCAGCTTAATCTATACACTTGGCAAGGTACCAAGAGTTATGTCACTGGAGCAGAAGACATAGTTTGCAGATCTGGAAGAGCAAAGTGATGGACAAGGTGATGAAGAAAGGGAGATTAAATCCCCTGTTACAAAATGCAAGGTTAAAGAAAAGAGGGTGTTTGTGGATAGAAGAATGGTAAGAGAGAGAGAGGAATTCTGCTTACAATAAAGATGAATTCCAGTAATTGACAGGATTTCCTAAGGGTTACATGAATGCAGACAACAATCATAAATCTCTACCACTGCACACACTTACACACAGTAACAGCTCTTCCCTTGTTTTAGCTGTGCGCTAAGAGATTCACAGTTTAGACAGAAGAAGGCATATGGGCAATAAAGCAAGCGTAGGGACTCAGAAAGATGCTTAGTGGACTTCAGTTTGAAAGAGAAAAGTAGACAACATGGCACCAAAAATGTTTCTTAGACAATGTTCATAAAGTAAGATGACAGAAAACAGGAAAGCAAATTTAAGTCCAGCTACATCATAGAAGAGTTTCAATTTGGAAATGACCAACTAGCAAATTTTATATTCTCATTTCAGACAAACTTAGTTCTAAACTGTGATATTACTGAACCTTAGCTACATGACAGATACCAGCAAGTTCCAGACACCTCATTATATTAAACCCCTGTAGTACTTATACTCTGGTAATTGGCATACACAACCTTGTAATTAAGTCTTAAAAGGTTATCTATCCAGTTACATTACTTCTGTGTTGTTTAAATACCATGTAATTATAACAAACAAATATAGCTAATATGTTTACTTGTACCCAGTATTCCATGATTAAATCTAAAGAAATGTGCGTGCAATAAACTTTCGTATTTAGCACAGGGGAACCACGTTAGTAGGTCTGAATTAAATCCCAACTTGTTAAATTCCCCTAAGTGAAAGACAAAGTGCTACAACTATCAGAGCCACACACAATGAAATGTAGTAAATCCATAAGTTAAATAGCTACAAAGGATGACACTGAAATCATAGGAAACAACATATTTTTCTCTATACTTTCTGTGAAAAATGCCTTCCACTGTTCTTAACACTTATTTCCACCCAAACATCCAGGTGGTAATTCATTTCTCATTTATACTTTGCACAAGCCACTACAACACAGAATGTGACAACATTTTCCTTTCCTTTCCGTGGAGCTCCGATACACTCATCCAGTCGGGCTTCCGTGAATTAAAAGGCACTCAGGAAGCCAGGCATTTCCAGAAGCCAGGCTCTCCTGGCATGGCCCTCGTCCCTGTGGCTGCCACATCCCAGCCATCAGCTGTCCGGAGGCTCCAGGAGCGTGAATAGCGCGCTCAGCACTGGGAAACGTCGGCAGGAAGGAAATGCCATGAGAAAGCCTCCTCCGAATAAATTCCTCTTGTGAATAATGTTGTCTCACCGGTTAAGGATGAATTACCAGATTTAAAGATGACATCAGGAGGGAATGGAAAAGACTTGAAAAATACCATTTAATGTGCTTAACTTTCTTCACTTGCAGCCAAGAAAAACTAATTTTACATGCTCACAGAAGAGCTTTGATCAGATGTTGGATTCCCAGGTGTTCCAGTGCTGTGCTCTACCCCCCGCCCTCTTTTGTACTCCAGTTGGGAGGGGAAAAAATCATTTTCCAAAGCATCAGATATGTGCGCCTCTAAATTACCTTGCACATGACATACTGGGCAAACATGCCAGAAGGTAGTTACCTACAAATTAGCAAGCCAGATTATAACACACAGACATTGTTGCTGTTCTTCCGTTGTCTGTAGTTCCTCTGTGCGGAGAAGTTATTTGTTGAGTGGCTTGTGAAATAGTTTCACAAAACTACACTGCTGAGCAAAGAGAGTCTTCTGATTAATATTATACTTTATCTTACTGTAATTGAGCCTGTTATCTCTTCTCCTGCTATGGTAAGCATACTACATACTAACAGCCAATTTCAACCCTGGATTTTCTTAATCATCACAGTAACTGAGTTTGATAGTTTTCTACTATTACTTTTTAATTGTTGACAAGCCAAATAATGTCATTGCAGTTTTATACCATGTTCATTCCACTTAAGACAATATATTAACTCATTAAGCAATGCATAAGAAGCCCAAATGAATATATAAATTTCTTTCAAATACCATAGACAAGATTAATTGGAGAGTTGGCTCCGAGACTCTAGAAAGCAATTTGATTAATCCAACACAAACTCCTTAAAATAGGCCACATGAAATGACTTATCAAGCACATTTTGCAGGAAGCTGAGAGAAGTCCTTGCTCCGCAGATGCTATTATTTAAGATCTCAGCATGTAAAGCACTCAGACATATCTGAAGCATGTGCATAAGACCTTTGCCTAACTGGGGCCTAAATGAACAGAACCAGAATGACATAAAAATCTACAAATCTACATAAATAAAAATTTACCTCAATCTACAAAGGGTTGGAAGTGATACAGTGCTCAGCATCACAACTTCTAAGCTGTAATCACCTGGCCACCAGCGGAGACAGCATCCCATGCTTCCCCAGCCTTTAGGCAACCTGAATTAGCAGGATACCTCTCGCTGCTCATGATTCACAACTTCTGAACTCAGTCTTAAGGCCTTTACTTACAAAGCCACTCATGGTCCTTCGTTTGTTGGGATTTTTTTCCTGGATTGGGGGAAGGGAAGGTTGTTTCTTAACATAAAACACGTGTCAGTAGTATCACTCTTTATACAACAGAAGAGTCACTGGAGCAGTCATTAGCTACCTTGCTAAGCCAACCGAACCCACACATTCAGGTAATATCCCCAACAACCAGGCACAGGCTACATCGGAACATACTCTCCGTCTATACTGGAATTGTTTCATTTTGCATGGAGTATTTGGGGCAAGAAAGAAATTCACGAAGTAGGATGTACACATATGAAGAGAGTAGGAGATTTTACTTCAGCTGTCAGGGGACTCATCACTAAGAGAACAGTCAAAAAGCTGAAGTCGAAAGCCATATGAAACGCCCTAATATTGTGTTTCAGAAAAAAAAAATACTCATCTTTCTTCTTTACTGACATTAGTAGATTAAGAAGGTTGGCAAAGTAAGCATCCACAGGAAAACAAAAAACAAAACAAAAAAAAACCAAACAAAAACCAGAAACAAAAACCCACCAAACAAACCAAAAAAAAAAAACCCACACAAGGCAAAGTAAAAGGAAAACAAAAGCCTAAATTACTTTTAGCCACTACTGTGGAAAAAGAAATAGTCATAATCTTAATGGGCACAAGAAATTTGAAATTACTTTGGAGAGGAAGAGAAAGCAATGGACAAGTTGTTTGAATCCCAGTGGGAAAAGAGCAGGAGCTGTGTTTAAGAAGTCAGACTAATACTATTTGTGCAGCTTAAGATGGGAGACAAGTAGAAATCTTCTAGACAAAACAAAGGAGAAGCAGATATGGATTTTAGCAAATCACTTAGCATATTAAAAATGGGATGAGATTCATTGGACAATGACCTGAACAGCTGAAACATGACAATGTTGCTTTCTTCATGACAGTCCCCTGACTGTCAGGGAATAAGAAGAGGAAAAAGTCATACTTTCACACACTGGAACTCTCTCTTCTGGATAACCGTCTTTGAACAAATCAATTTATTTGTAGCTTGGTTTCTTTCTTATGTTCAATACTAAAATGACACTATTTACTTTAAAAAATAAAATTCTTCTTAAGTTCTCAAACTGTATGTAGATAACATATTTGCCAACTAGCAAAGTGAATTCCTCATGTTACCTTCAATTCCATATATACTTGAGATAAACTATGGCTTATTAATAATATATGCTACATATACAAAAATGGAAACATTAAAATAATGTAGAATGGAAAACATGATGAAAGACACAGTGTTATTCTATTTTCCTTTGGAAATATCTACTTGAAATGCAAATACATTAACCACTTCAATAATTCCGTTTCCATGAAAATATTTCAATGTTATGTTAAGGTCTCAAACCCATTATTAGTGCACTCTTTTCATATCACAAAACCACAGATTTGGGCCTCACGGATGATGAAAGCACTGCCTAGGACTGTATGTTTGAGTACAAATGACATCATGGGAATTACTATTTATTAAACTAACCAGAAAATAGGTTGTTAAATTTTTCAACCTCTGAATAAGAGCAATATAAATATTCCACAATATTGCTAGCCAGGATTTCAAGAGGCTTTCAACCAACAACTTTCAAAAGAAATCCAAGAAGTCAATGTAATTCAGTCAAAACTAATGAGATGCATGCAGTTTTGCATCAAAACTACACAGAACTATGCTGATTAATTGGAAACCTTATACTGTCCCAAGTTTTCCTCAAAAGGGAGCCAACATCCACAATTATAGTTTTGTTATTTGTTTTAAATCTATGCTAATCTCTTCCTTTCATTTTTAAACAAAGATGGTCTGAAGTTCATGAGCTGAGCCATATCTGAGTATAGTGGTGTCAAGATGCAGCTGGGGGGGGGGGCGGACACCTCTTCTGCAACATTTTCAGCCCTCGTCAAAGCCCTGCCTTTTCCCCTTTCTAAGCTGTTGGACCAACACAAATTAAGGAAAAAACTCCACGTTGGGCTGGCTGCCCAGCAGCCCTCTGAGGCTGCTGTACACAACAGCAATGACCTGGCCCTGCCTTGTTTTGGCCCTGTTTCAACTACACCTGGACCCATCACAGGCTTTTAAGCATTACCCACACCTTGCTATTCTCCCTGGGCACTCTCTACTCTCACAGCAGGGAAAGTCTTTATTTACCTGATTCAGGTAGCTTCTGACTGCTTTGCATTGGCAGAGCTGGGGTGAAGCCAGGGAAACAGGGCTAGCTACAGAACACGGACCTATACACATACTGAAAACACTCATATCAGAAGAGTCTGAAAAAAATTAGGAAAGTGTTCTTCTCACACTTCTCTCCAGAGATTTATCACAAGCACTTTTGTGGAGAAGTACGATTAGTTAAGAAACAGAGACTGCTGGTATTTGGCTATTCTCAAGATAAAGTAATGGAGCCTCTCAGAAAGGGTTAACAACATTTCACATATGTTTGCATTATGTTTGTTCATTCATGCAAATGAAATAGTCATTAATTGCATTCTTCTGTATTGCCATTAAGAAAAATCCATTGCTTGCCTTGCTATCGTTATAACACATCACCAGTTTCCACTAAGAAACCCACAGTTGGATCAGTTTTCCAATACTAAACACAAAAGGTTACAGACCACCACTAGAATTTTCTCAAATAGCTTTTTTTCAAAAAATACAAATAATTACACTGTGACATAACGTTTCTTTAATCAGATGGTAGCCATTTGTAAAGACCTTGTGCTTGTTAACACTTCAAATATATAGCCACAGAAGGTTCATACATGCTTTTCCCTAAAATTCTTCTATGACATAAATGTAGGGAAAAAAAATGAAAAAGGCGATACCAAGAGAAACAGAAGTGTAGACTATAAAATTGTAACAGTAGGTTGGATGTATATTCCCATCAATTTATACTAAATGGTGAAACCGTCAAAGGGGAAGACTTCATATCAAAGGTCACACTTTATTTCTGTTCTTGGGTTTTTTCCTCATGCTTTCAATAAATTGCTTAGCTTTAGCAAAAAAAAGTGGCTGTGTTAATGTAACAGCCATATGTTATACTGTTAAAGAGGTTAGCCCAGCTTTCACAGATTCTTGAGTTCAGCTACAGCTTGCTTGCATCTGGTCTTTGTCTAGATTTATTAATAGCATGGCAAGAAATCTAAATTATGCAGCAGTGTCACAGAGATCATGCAGCATACATTCACTTCAAACTAAAGTACAATACTCAGTTTAAACATTTTAATGGGCTTCTTTAAAATAAAACTGGACAACGCACCAGAAAATACATTTGAGAACAATCCTGCTTTGAAAGGCTGATAAATTAGATGATCTAACCAGTATTTTCCAGTTATATTTTCCACAATCCACTTCATTTTCTGTTATCTCATTGTTCCAGTTCAGTATCCAGGCACTACTCAGAGATTACCTTTTAGACTCAACAGCCCAGAGGTTTGATGTGCTGCGTCCCAGTGGTTCAAAAAGCCATTTGGGAAATGTGTAGCATCCCCCTCTTTGCCCTTCCCACCACTGCACCTGCACAGCTCAGGCAGCACCGAGTCGCAGGCTGTGCAGAAGCCTTCCTCTGTCCAAGCACAACCCAGCCCACATACAGGTGCTGCTAAGTGAGACAGGAAGATTTCCAACCCCCTCCTCCTTTTCTCTCCAGAGCTTATGAGCACAGGAGATGACATTTCCTTTCCCATCCCTTGGGACATTTCCTACAGTAACAGCTGAACGAGGGCTAGCAGCGCAGTCCGTGATACATAACATGGCTGCAGGGATGTCTCAGCCCGAATGGCTCGATGGCTTTCACGCTCCCTCCCCACACACAAACTCCTACCCTCGGAGAGACTCTCTCCTTGCTCCTCCAAAGATCAGCTGTCCTGTTAAGGGAAGCCACGGTTAAGAAGATTCTTGGTGGACCACAACAGACACTCCACGAGGCCAGCAGGCTACACTTTGGGACCCCATGTCATGTTCAAAGCTCTGTTCCACAGACAGAAGGACTTAATAGCTATGTCCCTGTAGTATGCTGAAAAGCAGCCTCAGGCATGTCACTTGTCACTTCATGCTTCCTACCCACACTGCTAATCAAAAGCCTGGTTGTAGCTCTGGCTTAATTCATCTAAACTGTGCTTAGAAAAAGGCAAACTTAAGCTGTCTGTTGGTAGACCGTACCATAACGATTCATCCAGACCTGATGATCAAGAGACTCAATCCATTTCATCTTCTTCAAAATGCTCACAGCCTAAATGCAGAGCTGCAAACACACAAATAAGGGGGATGGAAAGTGAGTCTGCATTTAAGAATGGGCTTGGACTTGCATTTCGCTGGCAGGAAAGACATTCTTCATTACTCCAAGCAACAGTAGCTAACAGACACTTCTATCAAAAGCTTCATCGCAGCTTTGTATTACACCAACTTAGCAGCATGAAGTCATCCATACAAAGGCAGAGCCCTGACACCAAAGTTCAGGAGAAAACAAACCTAGTATCAGCAGCCCATTTCCGAGCTTGTAAGAGAAGCAGAGGTGGCTTACACGTAAAGGCTCATATTTTTCTTTTCATCGTGTTTGGTGCTTCAGCCAAGATGGCTGAGAAGTGCTTAAACCACAAGTAAAAGGGAAGATGTAAGAGTTTTCAGAATCAGGAATCTAGATGCTACAGCTATGGGACCACCACCAGAACAACAGGCAGACATAGCCAGGCATGTAACAATTCCAGCAGGGAACTGAACTGCCTGGTGGAGGGATCCAGTGGCCAACAGATAAACCTTCCAGACCTAGCATTATTATTATCATCAAGAGTATGCATGGGAACTTGTACTGCAGCACCTTACCTCTGACATCTTTTCTGCAGCTGGATGAGAACTTTATTAAAAATGTTGCCCCAGTGATTTCCACAACTATACATACAAACTCCTCATAAGGAAAAAAAAAAAAAAAGACAGACTCTCTTAAGCTCTCCTAGGTCATTCGTTACAGTGCCATCATGGAACAGACATGAAATAGCAACTCAGTGTCAGATATTATATTACTGTTTTTCTCCATGTACATTATACATAGCTCTTGTATATAGGTAAAAGTCAAGATTAAACAACCTGGATTTCACATTACTTGAATTCAAGATGAGAGAAAAAGCCAGCATTTTCTAAAGTTCTGTGGGGCACGGGGGGATGCTTTTATGGGAGAAGGAAGTAGCACAGCCTGCCTTCCAGCTGTAAGGCAGGAACATGCACAGTATGAGACGGAGGAACAACGGTACAGGGCCAAATAGCAGAGAAAATGAAGTACCAAAAAACCAGCTGAGTTGGCATACAGTCTAGTTTTCTTCTGTGAAGTACCTAGAACAGTTTCATGCCAATATCCTGCGTTCATCCCAATATATTTACTGTACATGCCATTTTCAAAGATGTTTCAGTTGGAAAATACCATGGAAATCATCAAAAGCCAGCCAAATGCTCCTCTCTGATTTTCCCCTCTAATTCCCAATGGTAACAGTTGCCCTATTTTCATTCTTAATGATTGCTTCAAACTTGATGGAACTGCAGTAAGTACAAGTGTAATAGATTTACTCTGTCAGTTGTCAATCAAGAGATTCAGTCTGTCATTAGGAACACAGTCTGCTAGAACCAAATGGGACTTGTTTTTTAGTTCAGATACCAGATGCACACAGTAACAAGGATGTTCAACTGACAAGCCAAACTCACGGAAAGGTGAACAGTTTGTCTGACTTCACTGGAGATTCTCTGCGGTTCTGGAAGAATTTAGTCTCCTCTGTTTACAGAGGTCCATATTCCACCATTTGATCTTCCAACAATGAAAGCAAACTGGCTGCATAGTTTCCTTTAAATGCAGAGATAATTAAAGTAAGCAACTTTAGGCAAAACAAAAACAAATCTTAGAAAAACATAAAAGAAAGGTGGCTTTTTTTTCTAAAACTGTGTCTTCAAACTTTGTTAATGTCAGCAAGTTAAATGAAAATGCAATCCTGAAAATATTTTTATTACAGAGTTTCGAAGTAAAACATGCAAGAAAAAAAATGGATGCTTCATCATCCTGAGAATTCACATGAAAACAAAGATGGTATCCTGATGCAAAGCTCATGTGGAAAAAGCAGCAGTGACATCTTAACCTTACATGGCTTGCTCAGAAAAGAGAAGATGGCAAGCTAAAGACATGCTGAAGAAGGGGAGTCATGACAAAGCCATCTCCACAACTGGAGACCCTTTCCCTACTCCTCCGTTTTGTCAGTAGGAGACAGACGGGTCCCTATTTCAAGCGCCACAATCTCGTAAAAGAAGAAAAAGCTTGACACCCCAGAAATCTCAGATAAAACAGGCCTGGGATTCTTCCAGCGTAAAGGTTTCAGTCCACAGGCAATGGGCACTATATCTGGAGCCACTATAAGCAGCAAGAAAGCAGTTACAGAAGAGGACACTTGTATGCAGCATTTGCCAATAATATGTTATTGTGCCTCTGTCTGGCAGGTGATGAAGTACAGCACCACAAAAATTCTGTAAATGAAGCCCTAAAGTTATTTCTCAGTAATAGTATTCTCTCAAGTTCCCAATAAAAAAGAGCAAAGATCTAAATAATATAAGTATATGCATAATTAAATTCAACTCCAATAACAGTAAATTTCTTACACATATAGCTGATGAAAGCTGCTGTAAGACCATAGCAAAAAAAAAAAAAAAAAATCAGTGACTACCCACAGATGCAACAAGTGTATTGAAGCATATTCTGTCATCTCCCTTTACCTCTAGGTCTGTATGCAGATCAACAACAAAAACCGGGTGCATCTCTAATGTATTCGTTTTACCTATGAATGCTCATTGATTTTGTTATTTCAATCAAAAAGCATGTGGTTTGGGTCAGGGAAAAATCCCCAGTTGGAATTCTGAAAGCCTTTCCAAGCAGATGGCATGAATTTACCCACGAATCTGAATCTTTGACCCAGCATTACTGCCAGGTGCTCATCTGATTTCATACAGTGTCATTTTCAAGGAGTCATCACTGGAGGATAAGGACATGTCCAAGCCTGAAGTGCTCTCAGAAGATCAGGAGGAAAATAATCAACTACTTACAAATATTAAGTAAACCTAATAAACCTCTCAAAAAAATAACAGTAGCCATGTATAGATTTTCAAGAATTCCCTCACTCAGACACTGCACTTTTAACTAGTATAATTTAAATTTGGCATTCTCCATCTCAGCATGGGAACCGGCTTACAGCCCCAATTCCTAGAAACCATTAAATCTACAGAATTCAGGAATGCATTTTAAATTGTATAACCTCATTAATACTGTTGGGAAACAGCCTTTAACTACCACTGATCCACTCTACAGCAACAACAACAAAAAAAATCAGGGATTAGATGAGAGCACCACATAGAAGCTATTTATTTTCTCCCTCATCTCAAGACTGACTGATCTTTTGTAGTTCTTTGACTTCCCTGCCCCCCCCTTTCCTAAGAGACGACTTTCTCTGTTGTGGAGCTTTCCAATGGCGCTTTCCAGGATGACTTCCCGCAGTTATTCCCAGATCCCATTTCAATGACAAACCAATTTACATAGAATAGGGTACTTCTGCCCAGCATATTAATAGCAATTTGGGGGAGTTTTGTCTGTTCTGGTTCCCTCTGATGTTTAACAACATCCTGTCTTTCCAAGACTTATATAGGTAAGAAATAGCAACAATCCTTTTCTATCATCCTAGACTCAGAGTACTTTTGGCATGTTAGTTCCTTGCCCCAAACCAAACATAAAACTGTTACGCCTATTTTAAGGGCCCTGAGATAGCAAACAAGATGTGTCTTGTTCCGAAATTCAGAAAGCAGTGCCTAAGCCCTCCAGAGAAGGCTTAGCTGCTAACTAAGCAGAGACTGACATCATACACCTCTGCTGAGAGATTGTACCCCTCAGCCCTACCCTCAGACTATCAGCTGCTGAACAGCTTTCAGCCCTATTTAAAAGAACAGCCCAATCCCATCATTGCTTTGTAGCTTCAACAGCTGTGCAGCCAGCAAAATAATCACTCAGGTCTATCTTCCTCTTGCACAAAGCTGGTATTTTGCTTTTCATGTTCTCAACTACTTGAAATACCCTCTCTGCTAAGCTGTGGCAATAGGGAGATGGGCAGAGGGTCTAGGGGTTTTGGATCACTGTCTCCCTTAATCACAGTATAATGCCTTTCCTCTTTTGATATCAACCCTTGACTTCAGTTGTTTTCTCCTTGTCCAAGTTCATGCCAAAATGTAGTGTGTGTATATACATAGCATTATACTCACTTAGCAACATTTTCCTCTCTGGCTCTTTTCCACACGTATCTTGGTGAAAGCTAGCATTCTGGCAGCATGTTTCAGAGGCAAGCAGCACCACTTTTATTTCAGTGTCTCAGTGCTTCATTCATATTGGAGTCAATTTTACTGTAAGCATCCTTGTGATGTCTCCCTTTACAGGTGAAACAAAGCTAGGGCACCAAGGGCATAGAGAGTAAGATTTTTTTAAGGCATTAGATGCCAAAATCACTGAAGATTTCAATACATGCTGCTCCTAGAGCAGAATATACTGCAATAAATTTATACCAACAATGTCCAGAGCAAAAAGGGGAATTAAACCACAAGTCCAGTTTCGCCTAGTGATACAACACCCTCATTCCCCGATTGCTTGGAAAGTAATATAAATCCATGAAATATGCAGAACCTACAGTCACATTAGAAAACAGTGACTTTCCGAGCAAGATATGTATTAAACCACATTAACACTTGATTGAGGTGTTTTCTTCTCAGAGACCCCAGTGACAGAAAGGTCTCTGAACCTCAAATTTCCTACACTTGAAAAACCCAGACAGCACTCTGCCCTTTTAGCTAAAACATACTGGAAAGGTATAGTAAAAAGTACACCAGTGTGACCAAATACAAGTAAACGAACTTTCAACAGCTCTGACTTCTACTGGGAGTTAACAGCTGTGTCCCAAACACTACATTTACCTCCAACTCTTACTCCTTACTAAAAAGCTTACCCAGGATGTTTAGTAGAGCAAATTGAAGATACCTGAAAACATTTATTCCTAAGCACTAAATTGCATACATACTCTAGAATCATAATTTTAAGTCTTTTATGGGCCATGGGCTCCTCAGCACTAATTCAACATTTCCCCCCGCAAGAGTTTCAGCCCTCCTGTCTTGTGTTTAACTATTTTTGCCCTGAATTTCTAAATACTGACATACACTTTTAACGTCAAGCAAGTG
Source organism: Haliaeetus albicilla (assembly GCF_947461875.1). NCBI lineage: Eukaryota > Metazoa > Chordata > Aves > Accipitriformes > Accipitridae > Haliaeetus > Haliaeetus albicilla. Next base: position 831,032 of record NC_091483.1, on the reverse strand, counting down.
CAAAGGAGCCTACTCATTTAACAGTTACATGAACAAAACTGCGCACAACCTTGCAGAGTGAAGCTATCGTAATTTTGTTTAATGTAATGGTTGTTTCTAGGTACTGCGAAAAAAAAAGTTTAAAAAAAGGCAGATGACAAATAACATCAATTGACAAAGTTCACTTTTCAAAGCAGAGCTTCTCCAGTTTACTCTTTCCTGATCTGCTTGGCAAAGCTACTTAGAAAGTGCAACAGAAGTCCTACCACCATTTTCATAAACAAAAGAAGTACGAAACACCAAAGAAAAACCAACCCCGACAAGCAAAACTGAATAATTACCAGAACTAATAAGGTCACTTTACAGCAAAGACTGAAGACATGCAAAGACACAACTTAACACCAAAGTCAATGGATACACAGATGAAAAAGGAGCACAGTTCAAAATAAGTTAGTCACACTTGAAGCAAGGCCACAAGAAGCTTTGGTATTATGCTCCTTCTTTGCTCAAAACTGACAAATACCTCAAGCAAATAGCCAGCCACATTAATTTTCCCCATTAGGGTCTACCCAGACCACATGCAAATATCAGGCCTCTTCTAAATTTAGACCTTATTCCAAGTAAATTCAGATCTCCCTCTCTTCCCATGGAAAAGTTGATAAAGATAAGTTACTCCTTTTGGAGCAAACATTCATGAGTAACATTCTTTCAGCATCAGAAGGAATACCTATGCTCTGAAATATGCCTATGTTTTTCCCCGCCACTCACATACTTCACATTTTAAAAATCTGCAATAATAAGTTTTTCATGTCAGTATAGACTGTGAGCTCTCAACTCCAGCTACACAGAACCTGGGCAAGAAAAGCAAGATGTCAGGGCACCCGTCTGGCAGGATGCCTAAACGTGGGAGTAGAGTGAGACAGGGTTAAATTAAGTAGGTCTGCCCGGGGCAAAGTAACTCATGCTTATGCTCTTCTCTCCCTATTACTGTAGTTCTATAAATCCCACTGGTGAAGTACAAGGAGTTTAACAGAGAACTCGGGAGACCTTTTTTGGTTTGATTTTGATGCATTTAGACAGTTTGTATAAAGGCTGTTCTTGTTCGCTTGGTTTATTTTCTCCACTTAGCAAGCCTTCTTTGAAAGCATTATTCTAGTACTGTAGCAATTCTCAGGCTTTTGAATTAGAGAAGGCAACATAAATACTTTGAAATATTCAAGCCTTACAGGTATCACATTTGCATACCTGTAGACAACCAATTAGCCATGTCTCTTCTATTAAACACTCCACTGAGATCAGCAGTTATTCTGAACTTGCATCAGTATAACTTTATAGATAAAACACAGGGAATGTCCCCCTCCCCAGAAAAAAGCCATTTTACTGATATTTCTATTATAAGTATTTATAAAAAAACCTTCCCATCTCAGTAACCAGCTATGCTGGCAGTCTGTCAAGTCACAAGTGCTAAAAGAGAAGAAAACGATTAAGAATATTAGACATCTACTTGTATTAAAATATTTTGCTGGTGGGAATTTCAGAAACCTGATGTCAATTTACCTTATGTGTATATGCTACTATTTTGTCTCTGGGATAGTTTATTATTGAGGATAAATGTTTGTAGGACAGAGCTTTTTCCAAAGTAACAAATTACAGTTCTTCTGGTTGTTTACACTGGAAGGTCAAGCCTGAACACTCTGTTTGGAAAAAGAGATATACTAACAATGACTATGTTCCTGAAGTACCTACATTTTTGGCAGTCCATTCATATCTTGGGAGGTAATCCCCAGCAAACATCAGGTTCAGTAATCCCTATACCTCCTCCACCCAATACATTGAAAAATATCCTGTTGAACAAAAAAGACCCCAATGAGTCAGTGATGATGCAAATATAAACACAGCAAAAGACAGAAATGAATCACGAGAAAGAATAGACATGCCAGTAACATCAGCCCAGAGCTACATTTAAAAAAAAAAAATCCACAAACACTGAAGACCTCAACTTGTCCTGTTACTTGGGTCATCGAGTCCAGTCTAGACAATCTCACGCAACTCAAACTAAGCACACACAGCCTAGCCTAAAACTAGTAGTTTTGACAGAAAAATCTCTCTGTGACAATTATAAATCTTTTAATTTCTAATTTGAATTTATTTATGGACAAAACAATTTGTTTTCTTACAGAAAAAAATATTTTTAGCTTCAATACCAAGAATTCACGTTTGCTTTCAGCCATCGCTTGCCACAGCAAACAATTCAAAAACTAAATTCCCATTTCCCCTAATATTCCTCTTGCCTTTTCCTGCATGTCTTTTAATTCACAGACACAGGTGACTAGAATTGTACGTGGCATTGCCACTACACAGTCTTGCACGTTAGGACTTATGTATTTGGGGCTTAAAACTACGCCATATTTTCTACTGGAAATACTGTGCTTTGTAAGCTAAGATGCTGTTTCCTCTTTCCATAACCTCATCACATAAATGACTTCAAACTTTCAGAAATAGTTTCTACATCCATGACACGCAATCTGTATTACTGGGTCTCTAAAGAGGTTAGCTGTCAAGACCACCCAGGTCTTTCCATGTAGTATTTTGTTCTTCCCTCACATTTTAAGTCCCTCCAAGCTTTAAAAAAAAAAAACCAAAAAAACAACCAAAAAAGTATACCCCAAAACTGACTGCAGGAAGAGCTTTAACAGTGAATTTCCCTCCAATCTTGCACTTCCTTTCCCCAAATCCAACATTTTCCAGTTTATTATCTGTCATTCCAAATACAAAAGATCTAGAATACTGTCTATAAAACAGGTTGTCTCATGAAAACCAGACAAAAAGTTAATTTTCTACAGCTACCCACAAGAAGCCAGAAAGGCTTCTTTTCTGCTCAAAATCATTTTTTTGATGGTGGGGTGGAAAAGTATAGCAGTGCCTACTATTGAGAGCAGAGTAATACTTGAATAATTATTTCTTACTGTCTTTAGGGCAGACACTGAAGTTGTAACTGATGAGGTACATGAACCCTTTCAATTTGTAAGATTCATGAAAAACTCTGGGAACCTGGACCTGAGACTTCATTTACCTGAGATTTCCCTTGCCATCCTGGGTGAAAGATGTCCTGCCCTCACCTCCCTGAGCTCTGCGTTTTACCTCCATCTCCATTATGACAGCAACTTTTTAATAAAGTCTTTACTAGTTGCTATCCTCTCATTAAGCTACAATAACTTTCTTACGAGGAACCAAGACGGTATTTCCACATATGTATTTTTAATCATACTCTGGTCAATCTCTATTCTGTTGGCTCTTCATACTTATTCTATTTATCTTCTTGATTTCACTATACTTACATGGCTAAACAATATTTAGCAACTGACTCCATTTTCCTTCTCACAATCTGAAACAGCCTAGCTTCTTGTAATTGTGTCCCATGAAGACAGTCATAGGATTTGAAGAACTTTCAGGTCTTCTAATACAGCAGGCAATAGTTTTATACCATTCCATTAATAAATCTACCCAGCAACCAAGATATAGCTTTTCTAAGCTCATTAATCCCTTTAAGTTCTTGTGAAGTCTTGAGTTACTGTTTCTAATACATTTATTGAAATGTTTATTCATCAATCCTAATAGCGATGTTTTCCCCCAAAGTACTTGCTATTAACTTCTGAGTCCCTATGTTCTTCAACCAGTTGAGAAGACTTTAAGAAGCCTTCCTTTAATTTTCTCTAATTACTCATCTGTTTCACCAAAATCAAACTGAATCACCCATGAATGACTTAGACCCAAGTTATCTTCCATGCTCAGCTCTTCCATACTGTCCTCTCTACTTAAAATAATCAACTATAACTTTTGACTCAGTGACTATCTATTAAAGGAATGTTTAAAACTTGGCTTTGAAATTAGTACTGTTATGTTTTGTGGAGATGCAGAAACCTGGGGGACAGCAATGTCTCTTGATTAAATGCAACTATGAAACACACTTTTTTCTCCTCAAAATTCTTTCACTACTGCTTAGTAGGCATCCAGAGGTCAAGCTGGAAATGCTGATGCTTCAAGGCCAGAATACTTTTGATTTCATCCATAGAAAAGCAGAAACTGGAACGCTATATGAAAGCTATATGAAATGTATGCTTTTCATGTTTAAATGCTGCAGTATGTTTCTCAAAATATTTAAACAAGTAGGGAAATAAATCTCTGAAGTGGAAAGCTAATAAACATTCACATATGCATTTTGCTCATCTCTAAATGTGGTGGTAGTTTAGTTATTCCCTTATTTATGCAGTGGGACAAAGATCAGGAAAGATCATCAGTGCAAACTATTTGGCTGTCTGTTAAATTTCTTTACTCCTGGTTGTTTAACATTTATTTTTAAAGTTATAACAAATGGTTCTTTTCTGTTTGGTAGGAAAGTAGGATGACAGATTGTGGGAAGGAAAGTGTGAGCTATATGGAAAGAGAACAAGAGTAAGAAAAGTAGGGCAACTAATCCAAACCTGTTAATAGCAAGTGGAGAGCAAAAAATGAAAAATGCCCATTCCTAGCCCACCTCACTGCATCTCAGTAGTGAAGTCCTATGTAGAACTTAATTCCAAGAAAGTATTACAACAGCAGCAACTCCCTACCATGGGAAAGAACATGAATTTAGAACAAATTGTTGTAAGAATTTGTAACATTCATATAAGATGAATGAACATCGACGATTAATCTAGGAGGAGGAAATAAGCTATCTTTCCTGAAGCTAAGTATAAGAATACTGCAGGAATCAAAGCAAGACTCTCAGGATATGCCATACAAGAACAAAACGTAATCTACCTGGCCCTTTTCTCATCACTGACGCTCAAAGAGAAGGCATACAACTCCTGTTGAAAAATAACAACAACAAGCCTTACACATCTCAAAGAGCCACCGCACTGAAGTAAGAACAACAAAAATATGGGGCAATCTTTCTGGGAAATTATTTAAACAGTTTCAGTCTGTCTGTGTCTGTTCATCACTGATTTTTTTTCCTTCATTTCCTTCCAGAGAAGTTTTGAAATGCCAGGTTATGAAGGAGTAATTCCTCTCAGATTTTAAAAACAATGCAGCATCTCTTTATCCCTTTCTCTTTTACCCAAACCTCTAAACTTCCTGCTGCCTTCAACTCCTTCAAAAGAGAAACTGAAATCTTTTTAGATTTATTATGCCAGTAAAATTACACAGTAGCAGTGAAATCACACCTGTAAACAACTGGTGGAGTGGTTACAGCTCAAAAAGACAGAGAAGGAATAAACCTATAAACACATAAGGCTGGCTTCAGTAGTACGCAAGACAAAAAAAAAAACACCACACAAGGAAAAAACACACTGAAAACAGAAAAGTAGTTGAAAAGTGTCATCAACTACAACATGGGTCCAATAAAAATAGGCAGTATAAGACAGATCCTTCTTCGGTAAGCTAATCGATCCTCCAGATAATGAGCGCGCATCACAGGGTGAGTTCGTAACTGAAAAACGGGGAAGATTGCAGAAATTGAAAAGTACATCAAGAAATGGCTAAAAAGGAGATGTCACTTAGCTGTACTGATAAATAATCTTGGTTTGAACAAAAGTTGAAAATGAAATTTCTCCATATCTGAGATATCTGTTTCCTATTTATTGTCATTTATCAGCTTGTTACAAAACAGGAGCTTCCTAATGACTGAAAACTGGAAAGAATTACCAGTTTGTATGTCAGTACAAAAGAGGAAAGAAGACCAGTCCAAAACCCTGAGACTACAATGCTAGAAATGGGATGAAAGTAACTGGTACCAACTGTGAGGTCAGTCATTTAGGGAAAATATTTTTTAAAATATTCAGTAGGCTGGGAGTCAGACATGTGGAAACAGAGGAAGAAGTTACCTGGATGCAGTTACGGTAGGACATAGACAAGGCAAAAGGACAGTTTGAGATTCTTCAGTTCTGTTGGAGTAGGAAAGTCAAAATTAAGATGACTGCATGGCAGTCAAGACAGTGGCTCCCAAATTATATTGGAGAAGATGTCTTCACACAAAATATCAGGTCAAATAAACCACCAGTGTTCTATAACCACTAAAAGCAGGGAAGTAAACTAACAAAAAAAAAATAAAAGAAATGGTCGACAATGCTTTACAAAGAGGAGAGATTGACACTGTCACCACAGTTAACATGACAGACACCTTTTTTCCTCTCCTTTCGCAGTTTGTTTCCGCATGAGCAGCTTACAGTTTCTTATCAGCCTTTAAAATTTAATAAAGCCAGGTACTTAAGAACTTGAAGGTCAGGACAGGAAGCTGTTCCTGCATTATACCCAACTATTTCTGCAATGCTACCGAGTTCACCTCATGCAAGGATAGGTGTCTATGCCACTTCCATCATTGCACATAACACCTTCTCCCTACGAAGCCTAATAGAGTGAAATAAGAATATGCTTACCTAGCAAACAAATCGCAGTACTTTCTTCCCCTGCAACTAAAATTAAATAGACTTAAATGCACTTTTTTCCCCCACTTGAAGCTCCTGACTTCTTGCCTGCATTTACCACTCAGTGCTTAAAAATGACTGGCGTGGTTTTCAGATTAGATACCCAGGACCTATCTGTGCTAAGCCAAATCCTGTCCTGATTTAAACCCCAGGCAACTCTAAATGAAAAAATACACTGAGTCCCTTTAAAATTGCTCCAAGACATACCTTGCTATATGGTTAGTGGCCCTTGCCCCAAAACCCAAAGTATACTATACCATAACTGTGAAAATGTTTGCCTGGCATGTCCCCAGAATAGACTACACCATTTTCTGTTTTTCTCCCATCAGCCTATTTCCTTCAGAGCATATTTGCTCCCACCCATTCAACACCACCATCTGATACCACATTTTCTATTTTACTGTTCTGCAACTTTCATTTGATCTGAAAAGAGATGAGGTGAAACGTTTGCTACTAAAAGATTTCACTTAGAGTAAAATCATATGTTTCCCCTCGTTGCTCATATTCATGTATGGTGCATTAAAATTGAGTCCCATAAGTCTTCATTATTCAGGCATTTAATCATATGGAAAATGTGGTAATTTAATTAAAACAAGCAACATAGGTTAGATATCCCAAGGGATACAGACTGAGGAAAAATGATCTAATTCATTGAGTTTCCATTTTGAAAATATATTAATATTAGACCACAAGACCACAGAGAAAAAAAAAAACCACACTACACCACTGCTCATTTGCAAAGCAGTAATCTGACACGGAGACAATTTCAACTTAGGAAGCCAAAACTTAAACTGCTCTGTCTCGTGTCTGCAGCGAGTGTTTGTCAGAACATAATGCAACCAGCAATTACTTGCTGTACTGCAGGAAAGCCTGGCATTATTTTTTTTTTTACATGAGACAGGGAAGGTATAAGGCATTACTAGTTTAGACATCACTACTAAAGATGGCACTTGTCAGACATTCATGAAAGGCTTTCAGTCTTCCTTGCTGTTAAGGGCAATGTTTAATTCTTCCCAAAACTTATGTCATGTACCTGGCACTTGACTTTAAAATGATTTACCAGCCTGGTACTGGGAGGAGGGGGTGGGGAGTGGGGCAGATTCATACACACAGATGGTTGCCATTCTTTCTAAAATCCATGATACGTCCACTAAGCCAAGCTTTTGTTTTTATGTATTATTAAATAGTTGCTTTTCTCTGACTGAATAGTCTTTTCCTTTCCCTCCCTCTCACGAACCCCTCAAACCACAACCCTAATTCCAAAAACTTTATTAATAGAATTTGTTCAAAACACCCTTCAGGAAAACTTCCATCAGGTATCAGCATCCTAGAAGGCCTCAGAGGTCTATATGAAGAAGGACTATTAGGTTTCTTTCCCAGATTTATTTTATATAATAAAAGCAGTCACTACATGCATTGTCAACACCTACTTAGGGCACATATGTAGCCATTTTCTCTTCTGTAATTCTGCCTTTTTTTTTTTTAAATGGGCTTGATCCTACATTTCTCTCTTTCCAAAACTCCCACAGAAATTAGCAAAAGATACAACCCTGTGCAATATAGAGGGTGGGTTCAGCAAGAGCTGCATTTTTCTATACATGATAGAAAAGACAGGAAAAGTATAGGCACACTACTCAGCTGGCCTATCTCTGCATAGTTTCAGTGACATTCCCATAGTTTATATGCGGTGTTGTAAAATACATCAACATACTATATACAAAAATACTCAGCTTCCCACACATTTTCTATAAACATTAAGCAATATTTTATCCTAGTTTTAAATGTGTTTTCAATACTTTGCAGCCCTTCCTTTCCAGCATGTTCACATTTTCCAATCTCTTTAGTTCATGCAAAATATGTGAAGAAAATGACAAGATATGTATCAAAAAAAAGATTTCACATGAAGTTCTGCATTTTAAAAAAAGTATTACAGTATATTCTTTGCCCCAGTGCTTCAGCTTTTTTTTTTTCATAGCTTAACCATCTGTAATTGCTTCACCTCTTAACACAAAATTGCACATCACAATTTGCTAAGAGAAGATATATAATCCAACTCAACCTTTCAGCATTTGTAAGGAAGATGGAGACTCAGAGTCCCAGGAACCTCACCAGAGTCCTGTGACAGCCCACACAGAAGCTCAAAATGTCCAAACAGCCACAAGTAGAGAGAGTTAGATATGGTAATTAAGTCTGCACACCTGAAGCTTGTCCAGTAGTTGGGTTTTAAGGGACTCCTTCAGCTTTACTTAACCAGAATAAGGAAGAATGGGAATATTTCTAAAGCACATTTATACTTCATGCTTTCCTTCTAACAATCTGCATATCCTTCACATGAGCTAGATAGTGCTGTGGTTTTAGGACCTTTCACAGCAACACGATCAAGGGAAAACAGCTAACGAACAATGAACATACACAAGCAGCATCACACTTACAGGCATCTAGTACATCTAACACTGAAAAAAATCTAAAAAGCATTCTTCCTCTCTCATTCCTTCTTGGGGGGGAGGGGGGAGGCAGCTTTTATTATTCATTACTCATTGCTGTGTGAAAAGCTAAATCTAAACAGCACTTTGCACTTAATTCTGTTCAAGCAAGAGAGCTTTGTAGAAATATGCCACTTGCAGAAAAATCCCTAACTCCAGCTGTCACACACTGCCCTCCGCATTTAGCACCAGGAGAACCCAGCTAAGGCTGTGGGATAATAGCCTGCAAGCAGCCTTTTCACAATTATATATGTTTATTTTTTCAGAGCATTTATCATCAGACATATAGCACTAGACAGATGTGTTTTGACTACCAGTAATCTTTCTCTTTATTTTAACTTAGTATGAATTACTTTGGCAAGTACTCAAACCATCAGGATAGCAAACTTCCATCAGCTGGCCACAAAAGTGGAATTCACCTGACCTGGTGGTCATGGCTTAGAGGAGCATTACATGTTACAAATGACCACGTAACACAGGCTAACACTTATTTACACTGAGGTACCGGTACAGAATTTTGCCGAGTTTGAGCTATGTAAGATACCCCTCTGCCTATTTTGAATCTTTATTGCTTCTGGTTTAGGGGGTTTTTTCCCCTCCAGCTCTTTAGAATTTACACAATGGAAAACGATACCCCATTTATGTGCTCCGTTATATTGCAAAATCCCCAACTAATAATCACCAGAGAGCTGTTACTCATCACTGACAACTCATACAATCAGTTCAGTGTGATTTGCTTTAAAGGTATGCTAAGTTTGTTGTGCGTTCATCTGGAACGATTCTGAAGATAAACACAGATAAATTGTCACTTTTTTCACCAAGAACACAACATGATTTGGCCGAGGCAAACTGGTACTCGGTAGTCAGCCAGAGGAATGCCACACACCATAAAAGTTTTAAGTCCTGAAAGCTGCTTATGCTCAAGAGTGTTCAAGATGCAGCAAAGGAGGTAAATAGTACCACAAACACCACCGCTTCATTTAAAGCATCCCATTGCCCAAACATTATCCAACACTATTAAGCTCATCTATCAACAGGTGGGTTTTTTATCTGCTAAATTGTAGATATTGTAATTACTATATAAAAAACCCTTTGGTTTCACAAGAAAGCTCTTTAAGGATTGTGTCTGTGGAAGGAAACCATCCAGCTTTATCTCTTTTCAGAAAGGTTCCCATTTTCATTAATTGCTCACATTCCAGTGAGCTTTCTGCATGAAGTTGCAGATACAGATGAGAAGGCAGCACCTAACCAAGTGGATTCCTATAACAAAAAGACAATATAGCAACACACTAGTTAACTACACTATAAAACAACAGAAGATCATTTACAGTAGTCACTGTAAAATTTGCATTTCCAATACACCTTCAGTCATTCTCACCAGCTCTTCAGCAGCCACATCAGGAAATCTGTGTTATACTAAACCACAGTTACCACACAACTGGGTAGGGAAAATCATTTCAGAGTCTGGCCCACAGTGATTTACAGGCCACGTTCAAAATATTTCAAGTGGGAGCAGGTAACAAAAGTTTAAAGTTTTCAAGGGGAAGAAAATCAAAAAATATTTTCTTAGCATTTGAGAGGATTTATGATATTGGCTCTTCAGAATTTTTATTGTTAAATTGCTAAGTAAGCAGTAAGCAGATGACACTCTCTTACACCTTTCAGATTACATCACAACCTGTCTTATCCAAGCCCTAGGGAGGTAGAAGAGGAATTTTTCCTTCTCCAGTGCTGTCAGAATCAAAGCTGCTGGCAGTATGGCCCTCTTTTCCCAGCTGACAAAAAAAAAACCTGAGAGAAAATAAACAAGGGAAGGGTAACATATGGCATAATGCAGGGGCAGAGACCGATCACAAGGTTATGAAAACATGAAAGTTATGATGCAGCAATCAACCATAAAAAAACCTTCAGAAATGCAGAATATTTTTGGAAGAACTGCATTTTCATGGGAATACATCAAGCGTACAGTAAAAGTATTTTTATAGCAAAACTATCACGTTGTGGTATAAAAATAACAAGGAACGAAAGAAACAAATAGCCAGAAGTTCCCTCCTTTCTTCTCTCTCTTCCACACACACGTGCACCAACAATGTCGTCAAAGATCTGATTCCCTTACTTTCTAGAAAGACACATTTGTCACAAAGTCCTCCTTCTCCAAGCCTAAGGCTAGACTTGCAGGTTTCTGCTCTGAAGTCTGCAGTGCCAGTACAGAACTGCTGCAAACTCTCATCTGATTTCATCAGTGCACGGCAGCTAGCTGAAGATCTGGCCCATGCCCTTTTTCTTTCCCATCCCTCACCGTACTCCTCTGGACCTTGTGTCTAGTTCTCCCGCACATCTCCACAGAATGCACACACTATGTATATACAGGAAAAGGAAATCTGTACCATAAACACGAAGACACTGTTTATACTGTTCAATCATTTAAATGACTGCTGCCATTGGGCTCTGCTGAGCATTCCTTCCATTTTTCCATGTCAATTTTACAGTAACATGAAGTGGCCATCTTGCATTTAAAGTAAAAAAAAAAAAATCTTTTTTTTTTCAAATAAGCTCATCTACACCTTCCAATCCTGAAAGTTTCTCGATCATTGTTATTGGAAGCACTTTTAAAATGTCATCATGTCTTCCGTAAGGAAATTTTCTTCCTGGAAGGAGGGCAATTTCTGTTTGTTTAGTATCAACCAGTTTTGCAAGAAAACTCATGAATTTAAAAAACACTGCGAAGTTACAGGTTGTAACAAAATTCCAGCGTGCACTCATGTAACTAATGTAGTCTAAAAATGCAATTCAAATGTATTCGTAAGATGCCATTTAATTCAAAATAAGCAAAAAAACTTTACCACAGAACATTAGGCTGAAATGAAAACTTCCATTTTCAAAATGAACAATTTTCAAAACTCTTCAATCACTGAAGAATTTTTGCTGAAGTCCAGCACGCTGCTTGGGATGTAAAGTGATTTAACTTCAGAGGAACGGTGCCAATTCAGGTATTATGCATCCACCTTCAGCCAATTATTACTTATCTTCTTACTGCATTGAGAAAGTAATCAACCCTTTGGAACTCTCTTCCTCAGTGAAAGCTTTCTTTGAAAAGGGCATCCAGGCATGAGTTAAAATTCTAGAAAACACAGACATGATACTATTCGAAGGGGAGGGAAGCAAGTTACCTTCAGATGCTCTAACAAGAGCATTTCAAAGGTAACTGGTGGAATTAGTAACAACTAACTGGGAACCAAATTGTTACCTGTAACTTTGAAAATCACTCCTAAAGGGAACAGCTTAAAATGTTTCGTAGGGAAGATGTGCACACATGCATGTGCATGTGCACAGTGTACATCAATACCTCTTTATATTCACTCACATTTTGCAGTAGTTTTAGGCTCCTGCTAAGGTTTTCCCCTACTGACTTAGGCCTAGAGGTGGAACACATGAACAAACTCAGCTATTACTTAGCTCTAACATATTAAATGAAAAGTATTCTCATTATTAAATAAACAATACATATCCTCTAACATAGAGTATTCTAACCTCAGCTGTTTACACACAGCTAAAACATGGAGGAAAGAATGTGAAGGTTAAATCCAGCACTAAGTGAATTCCCAATCAAGTGTGCTTTCTTTGCTGGAACTGCAGAAATCTGAGTAGAAATTAAGCTAAAATGACAATGACCTGGAAGGTCCATTCTGAATATCAACAAAATCTTCCTGTCAGCATAGCTTTAGATAATAAGCCCATATCGTCTTGTCGGGGACAGTCAGGAATCGTTCCCAAAGAAGCAATAACAATACTTGCCAATCCCCAAGAAGGTTTTAGCCCTGCTGTGACATCCTCAGGGTGGTTTTCTCTGCCCTCCTTGGCAGGCAAAGGAGCTAATGTTCTCCAAAAGGCACACAGCACACCTGATGCAGAGACTCAAATACTACAAGAGTTGCTGGAATAACTTTTCTGAACAAAGCAGTAGACCATGGTCTGCATAAAGGGGAGCTTAAAATGCAACCAGACTTGGCAAAATGAGAAATAAAAGATAATAAGCTACCAGCATAATTCATCATACTGTATTACCTAAGCTTGCTGACAGAAAATGTAACCCAACAGCATAGAAGAGAAAAACTTGTCCAAAATGAGTGCTGACCTACACCTTTAACTGGCCTGTCAACCAGAGGGGATTATGTGGGGTAGGGATCAACATAAAAACTGGCTGTCTCTGCCTACATGCTTTTCCATGAGTTGGCTTCATCTCATCTGGAACACTTGGGATACAGTCTGGAAAGCCAAGGCAGCTACATTTCACTTGTCAAAGCAGAAGCCATAAAGAGGAATGAATAGCAGTCAAGCACGCAAAGGCTCTAGGTACAAAGTCCCTCATCACCTTTATTTTAGCCCACTCCATTGCATAGCTTTATCATCTGGACAAAAACTGATAAATCAGAGTGCAAACTAAATATTTTTAATGTCTTCATCATATCAAAACATTTCCACAAAAGTTAACTCTCCCTAGAAAAAGCAACAAACAGGCTTCAGAAAGGGCTCGGAGACTGGAAATGATACATCATTTTCCTGCCTGTGAATCTCACAATTTTATAAGGAGATTATATAGACTGACTGACATATTCAGCTCTTCATAAGCTCCTGGTATTTAATGAATCAAATGAAAACAGATGGGTTCCTAGTCTTCTCAGTGTATTCAGTGACAGTACCCATAATCAGCAAAATTATCTCCATATACCAATAAACTTCTTCAAATAGCATCATAATAAAATCAAATGGATCAGGTAATTAACATAAATTACTTGTACAAAATAAACTTCAGTTGCCTAAAAGATTTCGTGGTAACGGTCTGCTTTGCTTCTCCCAAGTACATCAAGGCCAGTCCCCTTGTTTCCAAGTCTAATGGACTATTTAGCAATAATCATGTGTCTCATGTACCAATTCACCCATGACCACCACACCTGACAAGGCAGTAATTTATAAATACGAAAATTTAGGTTTAGCTGAGACTCAAAAAGTTATTCTTCCTTTACTGCAAAAACATGTGCTGAATAGGTGATCTGAGACTTCATCAGATAAGAAAAGGAAACCTGGCACAAACCCAGATTCAAGAGGTACTCTCTTCATTTACCCCATTTTCCTTGCCCCAAGTATAGTATAATTGTATAAACACCTCATGATTGGCAGATAGTTTTGGGGGTTTTTTTAAAGAAGCTAATGTTTGGAGACAGGTAGATTCTTTCCCAGTAAGAGCCACTACAAGTTAAATCACAGCTGGTAGTTTCATTCCCGATTTCCAGCCAGCATTTACTAAGGCAACACAGCTTAGACAAACAGGTGAGAATGAAAAAACTAATCCCCTATAATGAACACATCTTGTAAAAGCACACACACACATATACTATGTCTGAGCCATTCAGATCAGTAGCTTCTTCAGCAAAAAAACACTGTACTTCACACATTAACCTACTTCATTCCTATAGTGTCATTAAGTATTTTATCTCTCTGTTCAGAAAAGCTAACTACATCCCAGCCCCACTGAAGTCTACTAAGTACAGAGCGCCAGCACATTTTGTTGAACAGTTTAAATGTTTTTGCTTTATGGGCTATATATCATTTGCAAGAGTGAAAATTGTTGATATTGGACCAATAGGAAAAAGTCTCAAAAAATTCAGCTGGCCCTGCAACAGAGCACTATTTTGCAGCTGTGTGAGCTAGTTTTTTTTAAATAATTAAGAAGCATGTTTTTTGAGGGTAGATATACAACAGTACAAATATTTGAAAAAATCCAAACTGGAAGAAAAGAAGGTAAAGACATCTATCTTTACTTCATTTCCCTATGATTGTTCACATTTCATCTGCTGTCCCAATACTGACTTTTCAACCAACACAAGGGACATGACTTCCTTTACCACACTTGCACAGCATCTGTATTTTACACTTGCTGCACCAAGTCCCACCGGCAGTTCTTGTCGAACTACACATCTGACACCATCAAATAGCTTTCCTCGGTTCTTTGCGCTTTTAATACTGACTGTGACACCACCTTCTACTCCAAAGTCCATCTACTCAGGCTAGTATGTAATATCAGAATGCATATGATTGCATACCTTTAGTATCATTCATCCCAAATCTGCAGAGCAAGACAAAGAGAAGACAGGTGAGCAATTCTAAAAGGCAACAAAAGAAATATAGACCTTTAAAAATATTCTCTTAAAACCTATCCAAGTAACTACAAATTTTTGGTGTCCATTATTTGATACACTTTAAAACGCTCAAAGACGTTTCTGAAGCCAAGGAGGAGAAAGCAAGCATTCTGAAAACCCATACTTGTAGTACATGGAGAGGTATCGAGACAGGCTGAGATTTGCCAAAATAGAAGCTTTGTAAAAAAAATTTCACTGTGAGTCATTCATTCAAAAACAAATAGCAAGGTGAGAGCATTACCCAGACACACATACCAGGTGTCTTACACACTTCATTACTTACAAGACTGAAGGCCCAAAACCAAATAGGCAATTTATGCAGTGATGACAAAAAAAATTTGAAAATTTTTGTAATGCAATTTTGCATTATCTGTTTTAGATATCTGTTTATTCTGGTCACATTGGCAACGTATCTAGTTTATTTAAAAAAAAAAAAAAAAGGAGGGAAGCAACATGGTTCAGGTAGGTCTGCATACAGCGACTATTTACAACCTGTACGCATAGACTTCTTCCATGAGAACAACTTTCCAGTTAGCCCTTGAAGAGTGAATTCCTCCTACTGTTCATTATCTTTCTGTAAGGAGTTATAGATCTTTTGACTCCAGATTTCTGCAAAATAGATTTGTGTGCCTCTAGTGTATGGTACAAAGCCCAGAGCACCTTCATTTTTCAACAGATAGAAAAAAAATGACTACTGCTTGCAAGTGGTTTAACACCTCATTTTATCTTGCACATCTGAAACAGATCACACTTTGTTTCAGAGGCATAAACACAGTAGTGCTGATGCTCTTTTATTAGACAAGGCTGCACCTTGAATGTGTTTGATGACCTCCTGTGGTTGGAATACTGCCATGTTCATTAACAGAAGAAACAAAAAGGTCAGTACTGAATGATAATATACATATGCGCACACCCACACGCATGACCTACAAAGTACGAGATATAATCTTACTAATAAATTATGTAATAAATTCAATATATGTGTAATAATGAAGATACTTAGCATGAAACCAAACTTTTGGTGGCTGAAGGAAGGGTTTATGGCTACTGGAATTTTCTTTTGATGTTATTTATAAGTTGCTAAATTTAATACTTCCTTTTATCTGATTATTCCAAAGGAGACAGAAAGCTGTAGTAACCCATACAGTAAATCAAACAGGCCTCCTGATATGACTTATTATTTTATGTGTGGTACTTTGAGAGTTTCACATTTACTGTTTGTGGGTCTTGCATCTTTTCATCCTTTCTCGCTTTCTGAAGTTGATCTCTTTCCAGAAAAATCTGCACATTAAAAATCATTGCGGATGTCAAGTTAAAAAAAAACTGACAGTAAAAAAGACGTTTGTTTGCCCATAGCATTCAAAATCATACCCCATAAGAGGGTTTCATTCTATCAAGTCTGTCCAACACAGCCTCTGAAGTAAACAGCACTAAATAATTCTCTAATACTCAGCACTTACTCTGTTGTGAATGAAGAGTCATTATATCTATTCTGCTCATAGTTGCAGCAATTGCCCATATTAGGATACTCTAATGAAGTCTGTCATTAGCATGCTGAGCCACTTCAGTAGCTTAGCACTTCTTTTGTTTTCACTTTGTTATTTGGCATGTAATTTGCATTTCTATAAACCTCTACGAGCTAAGCCTGCTGGGCTAGCAAGTCTCTGCCCTGCTCCCGGAGTAAACTCTGGGGTACGCTGCAGCTCACACTGTCACCTTTCAGATTAGCTACTCCAAACATTTAAGTTACTCACATTCATGAGCAGTGATACAAGCAAAAATTTTATCTTTGAATTTTAGTAGTTAAGAAAACAGCTTTTTGAGGCCAGTTTAGCAGTCTCTGGGGGAATGTAATGCTTACTGACCAAAGCCCTTCATTCTGAATTCCTACAGAACATTCACCTTTCTCTTGATTCACCCTAAATGAGCCCCACAGGAGTGTTTTTATATATTGTACGTGACCATTTCAGTGGTGACAGACTAATGCTACAGAGGGCAAAAAAAAAAATGACAAAGCCTCTTATTTTACATTAGTTATAATATTCCAAAGGCTGTTAAAAAGTGTTTGCTTTGGGGTAACAAAAACATGGCTGGTCATAATTTTTGATCTACATTGGGATTTCCACATATGACACGTGCCGTCTTCCACCCCACACACACTCTCCCCCCTGACCTTGGCACATAGTAGTACCTCTGGACAAATTAATGCAATGGACATGACCTTTCCATTCAGACCAAACAAATGCCAATATTCAGATCACTTCTGGAACTCACCTAAAGGAGTTGCACCTACATCTTATGGGCTGTGTGTGGCCAAATTCATCCTCTCCTGGGTAAATAGAGCACTGTGTTCCAATTTTGGCTTTATTGTATGCCTAGGCATTATCATGTGTGTCCCAGACCTTAGAACCTCTCTCTCTCTCTCCAGTAAGATAAAAAAAGCCAAGCTATTTATTTCAAAAAGTACTTTTTTCCTACAGAAGAACACAGAATCACAACTCAGATCTTTTTGCCATTTTGAAGTAGAAAAGCATCCTTTAAAGAGAATTAGGTGACCAATCAGTTCAGAACAGATCTAAAAAAGACAATGTTTAATGCATAGCTTAGTGCAGAATACTATCTAACCTTTTACCTCCCCAGCTGCTATCATCTATTCAGCATGGCTATGGAAGGGGAGAAAATTTTAAGGAACATCAAGACCAGACAATGACACTGGTATTTTGAGATGCAGTCGCTTTTCTTCTGAAACCATCTGAATGACAGCTTCGAGTTCATGTGGATTTACATAATTACAAATGCATCTAAGATTTAGTCCTGTTAATCTAAGTAGAAAGAATGTCCAAACATATCCTGTGAACTGCCAGCTGAGCTTGTTTAACTTGTATTTTATTAAAAGATGCTGAACACACTGAAGTGACACTTGAAGGACACTATGCTCTTGATTCTAGTTTTAAAATCCAAGAAGAGCAAGCTAAAAATATGTTAAAGCAAACATGTTTATGAACTAGTTGAAAATACAAACTAAAGATGTGCCTGTGAGACAGCATATGAAATCCTACACATGTTGACTATTTAAGGATTAGCATAGATGATGGATAGAAGATGGCATACACGGAAATTAAAGCAACTTTGATTTAGAACAGATGTCTGGAAGGTCCCTCCCTACCCCTTTATTTTAAAAAACGTATCATGAGAGCAACCAGCGCACCACTTGGGTAAAAACAACACAGCCGTTCAAACCAAACAGTAACAAGAGATGGAATAGAGTATGAAAAGTTAATGGGTTTTACTGGGAGACATCTCTGTTTTCCGACTGATGACACATATGTACGTGTATAGACGCCATACCTATATACACATATCTATACACAGAAACCTTGTGCATTATTCTGAAAGTTGTTCAGAACAACCACAAAAAGAATAGCAAGATTGCAAGTACCAAAAGGCTAGTGTATCACAAATAAAGCACAACTTAGAAAGCATCATCTTTAGCTCTTTCTGTATATTCTAAAATTGGCTTTGAAATTTTCATATTATTTGAAATCACGCTTTCTCGGTACTAGGACAAATGACTAGGACAGACTCAGAAAGTGCTCAGTCGTGAAATGCAAATCACTCCTTGGCCAAAATACTTTGGTTTTCATAGATCCTGTGAAAGTAATTAAGACATCTTACACTCAAATGGTTTACACACCATATCCCTGAAAACTCTATTTATCAAAACTGCTTTTTGCTCCTCTGTTGGAAAGGTACCATACTGAAAAACTGAAGGACACGTACATGTCTGTATGCAGAAAAACAAATCATATCCACAAAATACTTGCAAGTAGACATGGAAAATAGCAGGACTATGTAACAACATTAATTTTATTATGCACCTTTGACCAACATTTTGTTTGCCCACTAATTCGGCTATTGGGATTAGTTTTAACTTTCCAACTCCTGAAGTAACACTGAACTGTAGCCATTTGGTTCTTACATCAGATTCTGAAATGATTCTTCAGTCTCCCCTCACTTTTGGAGTTTCCATTAGGATAGCACCTGTCTATGATCCAGAGAGGAAAAGCTGTCCTAGCCAGCATTTATTTCTTGTCAAGGTTGTTATGTTTTATGGTTCATTATTATTTGTATGACTGTCTTTCTAAAAGCCAGCTAAGTGTCTTGTTCTGCTGGATACTACACCATCATCTTTTTAAAAAGTTTGAAGCAAAAGTAATTACAGGTGAAGGAAAGTTCTGGAGTTATTGCAGGGAGGGCAGCCACCTCCAGCAATGCCCTATCCATATCCACATTAATCACATGAGCCTCATGTTTTGTTGTGAATTGGATGCTCACGGGAAGCTATTAGAAGGCTGCTTCCGAAAAGGGACTTGCAGACACTGCAATACCATCTGCACCATTCTGTAACGCAGCATGTGTTGATTCAGATACAGAGAGGACATTTCCCCAAAACCGCAACTGAAAGGGAGAAGTGGTTTTGTTTTTCTGGAGTATCTGGGATAGGAGTAATCTAATTCAACTACCTTCAACAAACTCTCTTGACTACTGATTACCAGATCTATAAACGATAACATGAGCAGCAAAGGGCCTTGATATCTCAGTGGTCCATGAGAGCAAGATGCTGCTGGGCTGCTGAAGGCCAGTAGAGTCACAGGAACCAGCCCCAGATAGTTTTTATTCTACCTTGCTACTTCAGGTACGAATCAGAGTATTACCATTGTTACAAGTTAAAAATAGAGTCACACCATGTAATGTGAAGAAAATAATTACACTTGCTGCACAGCAAAACTTCCACACTTTTAAAATGTTCTGTGAACTCAGGTCTTTATTTTAATTTAAAAACCCAGCCATAGTACAGGGAGCTCTGAATGTTCCTAGATGACAGCCTTTCAATTACAAGAATATATTTACAAATGGCTACAACAGCAAGAGCATGCAACGCAGTCCAAACACCGTTTTCTTTATTTTAAACTAACTTTTCAGCAAATGTCAGTTCAGGAGACTTAAAAACCTAGAGTATCCTCACAATTGCAAGTAACTGCCATGCCAAAACTTTAATCATAATCTTCTTAAGCCCATAGAATAAAGTATAGGAAGCGAAAAAACACCACTAATAATCTACTTTAGGATCAGAATACAGACCAGAA
The DNA here is from genome assembly GCF_947461875.1 of Haliaeetus albicilla. Classification (NCBI taxonomy): domain Eukaryota; kingdom Metazoa; phylum Chordata; class Aves; order Accipitriformes; family Accipitridae; genus Haliaeetus; species Haliaeetus albicilla. The sequence goes on along the minus strand of NC_091483.1, from coordinate 810,762 downwards.
GAGCAGCTGAATTGCTATTTGGCCACTTTCAGACAAGAAGTGATTAACAAGGGGAGAAGAAAAAAAAAAAAAAAAAACAGTCAAATAGAAAAGCAACCAGAAGTCCAAAACTGCATGACTTTTTATCCTTCCCAAAACCTCCTGGAACCCAGGGAACATTCAAGTCCAAATCTGTACTAAAATTTCAGAGTCCAGATTGATTCTAATTGATATATATCACATTTACAGCACCGAAAGTGCTTGGCAAAAACATAGGCAACTACACAAGCAACTTGACCATCTAAATGAAATATGAGCATGGTTACATTGAAATGAAGTAAGGCAAGAAAAGGACAGGAAAGTTGACAATTAAAGCAGTGTAAGGAAAGTTTCCCATTCTGGAAAATATAGACAACACAGGCTCACAGCTCTTTTGATCTTTAAACCACTATTTAAAAGGAAATGCTGAATTACAAGTGTATTAAGTGTCCGAGCCTCTAATTTCACATGGAACCAGTCCATAAGAAAAAACAAGATATGAATCAAAATAGCTCAGAAGCTTTGAGGGAAGAACTACAGAGTGAAACGTAACTGTGCAATGTTTTCATTTTTTGAATTTACACATTAAAAACCTATTTGTTCTAGCTGGAAATTGATTTGTACTAAAGCTGTCATACATGCCAAAATACACTCTATATATACTTTTACAATAGGCATAAAATGGGGGTTACCAGCAAGAACAACACACAAGAAAAGCCAACATCTAGCTTCCCAATTCCATGCTTAGCTTGCAAGGCTGATTTGGCAAAATCAAGTTTTTGCTCACAAATGAACTAGGTTTTATCTAGAAATCAATAAACGCAACTCTACAATGGAAGTTATCCAGAGTCACTGCTAGCAGTGGAACAAGGAATTCATTTTGAGACAGAGCAAAGCATTGCAGGTATTTTATTGACTTATTTCTGAACTGGCAGAAGCAGACATTTTGACTACTCCAACATTTAATGCTGCCAGAAGAATAGAACACAGCTTGCCATAAGACTGGCCCAAAAAAGAAAAGAGCACTGTGTACATGAGGACTCCCATCTCCTCACCATCCCTTGAAACGAATCATTATATATGTTGCAGGGAAGAAAGAGAGGAAAGAAGGGAAAAACCAAAGAGAAGCAAACATCATGGGATTGCCATACTCCTACTTAGGTAGTCAAAGGCTTGGATGGATCCATAATTTCACCCATCCTCAAACACAATCAACATATGCCACTACATATTAAACCGTAGAAGCTTATCACTCAGCATGAGGGACAGAACCTGAGGTATTTTTGTGACATCTGAAATTGTAGTCTCCCTCCTGGGAGGCTTGGGGCCAATTCAAAATGCACTTGGCAAGGCTGCAAACTGACGATTAACTCTACAATAGAGCTGCTGAAAATGTCCATGAATTAATGGATAAGCCCTTCTAACAAGCTCGCTGCAACCCAAAGTGTTTCAGTCAAACTTATGGTCACTATTGCAGGCTACAGATTTCAGTTCACATTTAAAGAGGTTTTCATGTTCAAACCAAGCAGAAGTCTAAGCAATTACAATGAACCGCTCTGGAGTAGAGCCAACATGGCCCAGACTGTTGCACCGCAAGGCACCCCGTTACAGTGCGACTTTAGCCAAGGTACCATCTGCCTCTCCGAGTACAAGCGAAGGCTCTGTAAGCACCAAAGGCTGCCAGCACTTCTCACACCTTGTTTACCTGACAGCCATCAGATGGAACTGAATAGCTACAAAGTCAGTAGTAATCAGGTACTACAGATATGCAGGCACACAATTTAACCACTTGGCAGAGCTCTTCAAAACTAGCAGGAACAGAGAAAATACCAGTACAAGCTCCGAACCAGAACCTTATCATCATTCAGTAGTTAGAGGGAGCCGAAAACCTGAACACAAAGACTGTTTGCTCTATTTCTGTTACAGAGAGACATAAACAAAACGTCAAACAATAAGAGAGGAAACTGGATATTTGTGGCTCGGCCGCCAGAACAAAGCATGAAAGCTTAACTTTCAGCTCCATCTCCACAGAGGAAGTTCCCTGAAGGATAAAAGAGCGGCTTAACAAAGTGCGATGCTGAACCCAGCAGCCCCCACTTTGTCACTCTCATCCTTGCAGCTCACAGAAAAGTAGGGACTTCCGCGCCAGCCCTTGGCACAGCGACCGGGAACCAAGCGTAAAGGAGTCGGCCAGGCCGAGGACAAAAGTGGGAGCCTTTAAAGGCAACAGCCAGCTCCGCAGAAACAAAGCAGCTGGCAGGAGACAGTGACATGGAAGAAGCCTCTGTCTGTCTGCTGAGCTGAATGACAACAGCCTCATCATAAACTGCAAAAGATAAGGAGAGGGACAGTTGCACACTACAGCAAAGAAAACACTCCTATTACTGCTTTCGACAGCCCTATTAATTCTCAGAAGCACTCCCGACATGACATCTATTCAATTTTCACTCCATGTGTTCCATCTAATGGGAGCCGTATTATGTTTCACACTGGGGGTAATTACCTCTTGAAATTTTTGTGTACAAGGGGAGTAAAGGCTTTAATTTTCTGCAGGTGTCTTGGACACATTCCTTACAAATGCTTTGACCTAAAATGAGGTGCACATTCCTCTTTTACAGGGCTGCTCTCAAATTAGGATGGTTTATATTTGGGGGCCAAGCTGAAGCCATTTATCCCATCCATTAAATGGAGATGCATATAATACATTCTACCATCACCACAACATCAACAATAACTGCTCCAGTAAAACCAAATTAATACCGAAAACCTTCTATTGCTAGTTACCAGAATGCTGTAAATATTAACGGCTCAGAATTTTACAGCACAAGAACAGGAGGCTGCTTCCTCATCTCTTCATATGAGGCATTCCTGCAAAATTTCCTGAAAAAGTTTCAGCTCATCGTAAAGTATTGAAGAGTTGTTTAAAAAAACCAAGTACATTGCATTCTTGCACATTTCTCATTTTACTAATTACAGATTGAAAAGCCCATTTGTATGAAGAGTATACATTTATTACACTTTACTGACAGACAGCAATGTTCATATGCGTGCAAATCAGCCAACCTGAAGCTACGCTATTGCAACCATACACAGCATCCAAAACATTGATCAGACTGGCATCAACACAGCCAGCAGAAAACACTACAAACTTCACCAGCAACTTAACATACCAACTTCCACACGAATTGGGACAGCAAAACCTTAATGTCCTTCTTGTGTTTTTAACAATAATAGAAACACTTCTAAAAACTACACAAAAAATCATCAAAATACTGTCCTTCTTACGAAAACACTTTTTTCCAGTTGCATGTTTTGCTACCTTAGAGTCCTATTATTGGGCCATAAATTACTAATTAGAATTTAAAAGTTTAAGTATGACATCTAACTGAATTTTTCTGGGCAGAAGAGTACTAAAATACTTCCCATGTACTTTTTATGATATCCAGGGGGGGTTTATTATCTTCTGAAACAAGAACTGCTGCTAAGCTATTCAACAAACTAACGGATATATTCTTAGTTCTTGAATTATATCATCCAAAGAACCACAAAAACCACAAATGAAAGCATAGTCTGGAGACACAAAATAAGCTCACCATCACCAACACGGTTTCAAGGTACAAAGTGAACAAGGCCCAGTCCCCACAATCCGAAGTTACATATTGATAGGTAGCAACCTGCTTTTGCCACAACTGCCTAGAAGTCAGTTTTATGTATACCCTTTCTTCAGGTGTCTCTAGAAAAACAGAGAAGACAAACTACTTGGGGAGCATCAGACTTGTGTAGAAATTCTCTCAGTTGGTAGGACAAACACCAGTGGGGAAAAAAGAAAGCAAACTTTAGCACAATTCACTAGAAATCAGGAGTTACTCCATGGACATGTTTGATCCTATTAATTCAGTGGTATTCATAGTGATTTGCCCCTTGAATACATATGCTATGGAGTACATCATCTCCATGTGATGCAGACACTGCTACATCTGTAATAGGCACAGATAAAAGAAAAAAGCTGTAAAAAAAAAAAACAGAGACACTCAAAGTCATGTCAACCTTCAGGGATATGAAATCTCTCTCAATAACATATAGCTCCTAGCAGAATATTTATATTCTTTATGGATAATACTGAAGTACAGGAGAATTCTTGTCACCCAGTGGGTTCAGACTATATACCTCACATTCTCAGCAAAAACAGTTTCCTTATGAATTAACTGTACATGCTACCATTCAGGGTGCCAGGGTCCAAGCTGTGGATGGCAGAGAATCATCAAGGATTATCCAACGAAGGAAGCAGGACCAGAGCTACAGCTATGTGAAAAGAGATGTACCACACAGGAAACCAGATTTCAGGAAGATCTGTGTTTCCTCATTACATAGAATGAACAAAGCTTTCCAGTCTTTCCAAGCACATTCATAAGCGGCCTGTTCCTCAAGCCACCCCTCAGAAAGGCTTCTGATGCAGACCACCACTGCTCTTCCACAAGCAAGCTGGTCACCTTCTAGGAATTCACTATGCTGAAACCAAATTTCAGTTACTTCTGTTGGAGCTACTCTACTTGTAACAACAATGACATATTATTTAGTAAAAGAATTGGAATTGGGTCTTCTATACACTATAAATCCATGCCCAGAATGAGGCAGGAGGGGGAGGGATCTCATCTGTTTTCCTCCATATGCAATTCTTCCTTTGATTGAAACATGTCCAATTGGACTATACTTGGACTCAAAAATATTTGAAAAGCTTCTGCTTTGACAATCCTTCATGTTCTGACCAAGAAAAAAAAAAAACACCCTATGTTCGTTGCTCCCTGCACCTTTCTTAAGTAATAGATTACTTTGCTGAAGGATGTAACATGAGGAGAATCTCCTTCATCAAGTCATGGCTTTATTAAAGATTAGGAAGACATCCAGAAAGACTTGGAGCCATTCAGTCACCCTCTCTCCACAGGTGCATTTTCCAGGTTTGCCTGGATTTGGCTTATAATTTAAGCAGAAATAACCCCCTCTAGAACATACTCAGGCACTTCTTTTTAGAACGTAAAATATTTCCCTATAAAACTAGCTTTCCAACCTTAGTTTCTCTAAACATTGGACTTGCATTTTCCTCACAGTCGTACAACTGATTGAACTGATTTTGCTCAAGCCTTCAAAAAAAAAAAAAGGTATATTCGGCCACAATCCAAGATATAGAACAATTCATCTGCAAAGCTGAATGTTTCACAAGCCATCTGCAAATAGGGCTTTATAAGAGGAACCATTTTGTTACCTTAGCCATATAGCAAGAGCAACAGCCATAATATAACATTCAGAAGGAAGGATTACAGCTGTAAAAAATGTTCACAATGAAGTCATAAACTACGCAATGTGCCCCTTTTGAATTTCTTTACAAATACAAAACTTTTCATAAAAGGTTAGCTAAGATTCACACATCTTTAGAGAGAATATGGGCCAGTTTATGGAAGCAACATAAACCCCTGTGAAACACTGCTTTTTCTTTTTTTTCTTTCCCCACTGAACCTGAAACTCAAAATAAAAATCATGGGGTGCAGACCCATGTGGATTGAAAGTAAAATTGCTGCGCATGAAGCCTCGAGAACAAAACACACCGTGTTTTGCACAGCTCGTTAGGATGACATTATTAGAGCTGGGACCACTTAGGAAAACTCATCTAGAAGCCAAGAACATTCTTAAACAGGGGATGGGAATATATGCTCCAGTTTGCCTGCAAGCCTAAAACAAGCTTAATTAAAAGTTTCAGAAATGTTAAATAATGTTAATTTGTTGCTCTGGCAAACCGCCTGCTACAGCTCTGCAGACTCTATAAATGAGAGTCTGCAGCAACATTATTGAAACCCCTTCCTGAGCTAGTTATACTATTCAAGCCTTTTGTGGTGTGGATTTTGGACTTTTAAAAAGCCTATGAAGTAAAGTTGTAGACAGAGACAGCGCTATCTCAGGTTTGAAAGGAAGAAAGGCCCACAGACTCCTTCCTGACAGTGTTTCTGATACAAAACTTTGTCAAGAAACAAAGCATCCTGCCTCTCTACAGCAGTATCAAATCCAGATGGCATTTATAAAAAGTACACAAAATCCTACATGATATGGATGTCTATTCAAGAATTATTTTCAGTTTAATACACACGACAGGACAAGAGGGCATGAATATTATAAGAAAAAATTTGATTTGAAGCAGATGTCAGGAAGCCCTGTTGCATGCAAAAAAATCATGAATACTTGCAAAAGCCAAAGAAGCAGATTTCTGCAGGTACAAACACTGGACCCATTCACAAACAACTGAATAGCATATTGGGGTGGAGTATGGCCAAATAGTCAAAGACCAACTGACAAGTACTTCAGCTACATTCAGTGCAGCAGTACAGCATATTTAAGGGTATGCCGCACTGGATCTCATACCTAGGACCAACTATGGAAAAACAGCACTTACAAATATTTCCTTTATTAACAGCTGTAGATAGATTTCCAGTTCTAGGATTATGTTTGCAGTTTAAATTAGAAGGCACCCTAGACCACTGATTTACTACAATTGATATACATCCATCTTTTCTCCCTTCCAGTTTATCGTCTTCTTAACTGTACACACATCCACAACCTGCAAAAGTACACTGGAATAAGCCCAAACAGCCTAAAGGTTCTACAAGAGAAGAAAACAGAAGGGAAAAGAAAAAGGAAAAAAGTTAAGTCATTGCAAGTTCAAAAAACACAAAATCTGGACCATACAAAAAACCAAAAGCTGTCATACCTAAAGCCTCAGCCCTTTCCACAAAAAGAAAATTTATTTTTTTTAATTCTACGGACAAATAGCTTTCACTTAGATCAGATTTATTCTATTTCAGATCAAAGGGATAAGAAAGGATTTAGAAAGTTTAAGAGAACTAATAAGGAACAGGGAATACAGTGAATTCTTTTCAAATCTACATCCAGTAGACCGGTACACAACAACATCCACAGTCAGTTTGCAACTGTAAGAATTTTTATTTTCCATACTCTGGCTCAGATGCTTTTTAAACCATATTGGTAGCACAATCCCCCGTTTGGCACAGTTCTTTAGCAAACCTACAGAAGAACTAGGGGCCGTATTCCTCATTTAATGGCCTCAGTAAGTGTTCTACTGGGGACTAATGTGGCCCAATCAATCACTTCAAAGCAACACTGCAAATGATTGAACTGAGTGGCAACAGTTTTTCACAGAATTACCATATGTAACATTAGCTTCAAAGTTTCTGGGGAAGTTTCTTTTTGCACACAAAGCACAAAATTAACAAGGAACTCTCAAGCTCTCTAAAAATTAACCTTTCATATGTTTACAATTGAAAAAAATTCCAACAATTAAACTATAACTGGAAGTCACCCAGAATAACTTACTTCTCGTCTTCTTCTCATGAATAATCTGCCATTCACACCAGAAACAATTTTCTGAGTTTTTGGAATTTTGAAAACTTTATGATTCTGAGATTACAAGTAATTAATTAGGATTTTAGAGCCTGTAAAGATTAGTAATTGAATACTTAAACCCCCTTGCAACTAGCACAGCAGATCACTGACATTTAGCCAGGTCCACCTGCAGCAGTTCATTTATTCTTTGAAGGGAAACCAGAATGAAACTATAATTCACTAAGTGTTACTTGTTCACCCCAGAAAAGGGAAAATAATAGGCATATCACAGAGGCAGACAGGCATGGAGAAATGACTTTTAAAGAGAAAGTCAAAATAATCTTGACAACACATTTAAATTCTCTGTGAAACAGAAGTTCTCAAACTACTGATTAGCAAAGAAAGGTTTGGCATTTGCTAGACTTGGACCTCTGCATTTAATGTGCCTATATATCTTTCAAATTGAGACGCAAAATTCCACAGCGTTTTACCTACCAATAATTTAACTTTTACTTAGACTGAGGCACTCTGTTCTTTCAGATCTATCCCATTCTACTCCACTCATCCTAAGGAATCCGCACAGAATGACTAGTATTTGGGAAGACCAAACCATCTCGCAGTCATACAGGTCCAAGTTCTTCACATTTCCTTAGACAGTGATCTCCCTAGGAATTGCATCTCAAGTAAGAGCATAAGGAAAGTCTCTGGCACTACATAACTGCTTAACATAAAAGCCCAGTACACCACCGACATGTAATCCACACTACAGCAATGTATTTCACATCATAACACTGAACCATGGCTGCAAACAGTTAAAAGCAAAGCAGCACAAACAGAATAAATGTTTTCATGAGAATGGTATTAGGCATGATCCCATATATCATGCTTGGTACATGGGAAAGAAAAGCCACTACCATCATGGTGGATCTTCTTTTCTAGATAGCAATTTAGTAAACGTGACTGTCCTGTAACACCTGCAGGCAAATATTTGGGTCAGGCCACTGGAACACCTTGACCAGTAAAAACCGAGAAGGTCACCACTACTTGCAAGCAAAAGCACAATGCATTTATTTATTTCCCTTAAACAACTTTTGCTGGATACTTTAAATCTGTTAATATGGACAACCACTGGTATGCAGCAGCTTCTGTACAGGAAACAATTAAGCTAAGGCTCTTCTAGCTGAAAGAGAGACAGTCTTGGGGTGAACACAGTAAACAACAATAAAAATCCTAAGTGGCATGGAAATGGTAAACAATAATTCATTGTGCACTGTCTCTTCTGATACAAGAAATGGGAAAAGGAACAAAAGAAGTCAGATTCAAAATGAGCAAAAGGGGGATTCTTCGGGTTGGTTGTGGGGTTTGGGGTTTTTTCTATTTTTTTTTGTGGTTTGTTTTTTTTTCATTCAAGACATATTAGACTTCCTTGCATTTCTTGCTAAAGGATGACAGAAATTTACAGGGACTCGAAGAGAGACCATATATGCTAATGGATTACATGTGTATTTTAGGTTATTAAATACACCAACACTGCAACTGGCAAAGGAAGAGCCCTGTCCCAAAATAATAGCTGGAGCCTGGAAGAGTATTAATGTACTACCGTACATGTTTACACTGGTCCTCTTTAGGCTTCTGCTTACAGCCAGCATTGGAGGTAGACAGACCTTTAGTCTGATCCAGTGCGGCCCACACCATGTTTTTATCTTACTCAAAGTAAATATTAAAATAGAAAATAAATTCCAAAATTATACTGCTCAATTACTATACAGTTTCCCAAAACACACAAGCTTTCTGGCTGTAAACTTATCCAGTAAATAACACTACAAGAGGTCTCTTAAAATGTTAATTTTGGTACTATCCATACTGTATCAAATATATATTAATCAAATTTTCTTGGTACTATTTCTCTTCTGGATCAGCCAGGAAGAAAAAAAGTTAATTACTACAGAAAATAGAATTTTCTTATTTCCTGATCCACTCTGATCTACACTGAAAACTTTTGTTAAGACTGTAATAATATCCAGTGTTTCCAGACCAAGAACAAGTTCAAGAAGGTTTATAACCTTTAACAGTTGCCAGTGTTGCCTGCGGAAGCCTATGATGTAGCACATAAAACACACAAAATACCCAGAATTTCGTATTCAAATGTATTCCACAGTCTGTGGCAAACAGCTCACTGCATACTGTATGATTGACATAATTCCTTGAAAAGTGAATGCTTATGACCTTTTGAAAGTAGATCAATTTTAATAGAAGAGCAAAGCAAGAGGAGATAGGAAAACAGAAAACTAAATATGTCAGATACTTTCATGTCCAACATCTTAGAAAATTTATCTTAAATCCTTACATATTCAGCACCTCAGAGTCTCTGGAACTACCACAGGAAGGGGTCCCAACCAGGTTTCACAGAACATCCACTAATACTTGCATGCCGAATACCAGGACAGTCAGGGCAGTGATGAAGAGAGATAGGGAACTTCTCTCGTAACTGACTAAATTATCAACATTATAAATGTGGTATTTCGTTCAGGCAATAAGGTTAGTATTTTGTATTGCTATTACTCCTTTATTCATGGTTTCTGTCACAAGCCTATACTTACCTACATGCCAGTCCAGTAAGCAGGGGATCTGGGCTTGCTGTAGTAGTCTAAGCAAGCAGGTGGGTGAAGCTCATCACTCCCACCAGCTAGCTAGCTCCAGCAAGAGAGGAGCTGCTCACTGTGCCACCTCAACTTAAGCATTTCTGAGCCTCTCGCCTTGCAGAGGTCTGTGTTTACAGTTACTTCCCAGGGTAGAGCACACAGTCCTGCACCTCAACAGTTTATGGGGGGGCATCTTTTACAGAGCACCACAACTTCAATTTAGATTTCTTGTCCGTGGTTTTCTCTCTCATATATCGCTGTGGTAGTGCATCAGCAAGAAGGGACTTGCCCAAGAAATAGAAATGGATGTACGAACTTGAAAACCACTTCCAGATTCTCTAATGTACATGTAGCCTCTGACTATATATATATACATACACACATACCTGTAAGAAGGTGTGCAGGGGGATCTGTTTGCTTGCCTTCCCCCCACCCATCAAAAGCATCACAACTTCTTAACACCACTTAAACTAAACCAAACGCCTGCTATAGGGATCAAGAAGAATTTCTTCCACTGGGATAGTTTAAAAAAAAAAAAAAATTCGCCAACTTTCTTATACCATCAGTCAAACACTAGCAGGGAGGTTCACAGACGTAGGGACTTAAAAATATGGTACTTAGTACTTTAAGATTTATTCATTCCACTAATCTAAATTTATCTATTCCAATTATCTAAATTTTTCTATTCTAACTTTAGCCAGCATCCCACATGATTAAAAAAAACAAACCCCATAAAATCTTCTTTCAGAAGTAAAGGAGATAAAAGATTTTTCTGGCGGACTTTGAGTCTACAGAAGGAATGAGAGTTAAGGGTTTGGAAAGCTTGAGTTTCACCCTTTCCTAACCTTTACCACATGAATGTGGAAGGACCCCTACAGACTGAGCTTGCTGATCTATGGTTCACATTTTAATAAACTCTCCAAATGATGAGTTCTGGTTCTGAAGAGCCAGTGTACAATATTTTTTAAGAGTGCACATCAATCTATAGGACTTGTAAAGCAAGCATTTGGTTTATTATCTGCTTCCCTAATGAACAGCAACTAAAAATATCAACTTCAGCAAGTACCTTTGAGGTGGCAAAAATCAGGCTTCAGAGAACACTGTCTATAAAGACCCTGATTTCTCTCCTAGTTAGCCTTTTTATATTATTAATAAAGCACTGGAATCCATGAGTCACATTTTTAATCAACCATTCACAAATGGTTTGCCTAAGTAGCCTAATACTACTTAAGCATAACTTAGTTTATTATTCAGTCATATGATCTTCTGTTTTTTACCTAGTATCAGATTTTGTTTCAAGCACATACATAGAGAGGTGAAATAAAAATACCATTACTTGAGATTTCCTCATTTGTTACTCTGTTTTTCCACTACCTGTACTTTCCACTGTGTCTGCAGTTTAAAACATAACTTAAGTATAACTTTGGTCAAGCAACAAAATTAGGTTTTGTGCTATTTTAGGCCATAATCTCTATGTTCCGGCTTTTGCTCAGGTTACAAGCTAAATCCTGTGGGTAAGCTAAAGAAGGCCTATCCTGAGTTATGAGTTATGTGGTAAGAATCCTGTAACACCACATTGGACCTATCAGAAATATGCCTGGTCTATTTAACCTAATAGAACTGTGCTTAGAATCATCCTTTTGTCTGTCTTCAACTACCTGCATGTCTAAACCACTGCTTTCTTGTCAATGACCCGCTGTTGTATTTCTCGCCCTCTAATACCATGTGGTTTCAGTTTCATCCTATATTTGTCTCCACATACTTTTTTTCCTTCTTCTATACATATCTCTGCCTCTCCCCTACACTCCGCCTTCAGAAGCAAAACCATCTCTCAACAACACTGTGGTACTATTGCATGAAGGGTTAGGTTTCAGTGTGATGACATGAATGGAAGTTCCATGCGTGCCAGGGTTTTTCCAGATAAAAATGTAAACAAAATAAATACAAAAATGCATCTTGTATGACAACAAGGAAACTCGGCCAAGACTCGAAGACAGTATCTAGAGTACATTCAAATAAGGAAGAGGCTAGGCTGAGTTACTGTAGTATACAGAATCACTGAATATAGTAGAGCAGAGAATATTAATAGCTTCAACCAGAGTGATGTCTCACTTCCAGCTAATGAACTTCCAGTCTACACAAATAATATGAAGAACATCCCTACACATAGCGAAAGGAATCTGGACGTACTCTTGAGATTTCAAGATCGAAAAGAAGTTGTCTTCACTTCCTAAAGAAGCAAAGAAATAAAGCACCAGGCTCCATGCAGCAGCCCGGTGGGTTTTTTTTCCAGCAAAAACAAAACAAAAAATTGGTTTCTTAAACCAAACTTATGACATGCACCTAACTTACTGAGAATAAGTAACTAGTTATTACACACTGGTTAAAACTTATAAACATTCTTTGGGAGGTGATACCATTAGTAATGTATCAGTCCATTTTAATATCCTGAACTCACGTAGACCAAGGCATAATTTTCCGGTATGATCTAGCATCATCTGATCTTCTTCAGAACACCAACTCACAGATCTTCATCTCATGTTACATAGGGAACCTGACGGAGATCCCATTTTTGCATTTTAAGAAATGGCAATACAGAAAGACCGGCTAAGTAATTGCGTACTTCCCGGCTTTAAGTACTTCCTGAGGGAGCCTCACACCCTATGCCCAGGAGCAACCAGCAACATCATGGAGCTCGAGTCACAATGGGATGCAGCTATGGCATTCCCAAATCAATTGGCTCACAGGGCTGACCCCTAATTCAGAATCTCCCCTTTGCAGGAATGTTTCAAAGTTTCCATGAACTGCACATCCTGAATTCCGTTCATCTCTGATGCTAGGTTCAATTCCATTAAAGCCCGACCCATGCACGCTCTTCAGACGCATCCAGGCTTCTACAAGAGTATCACCCTGACACCATATTGAAAAACATCTTGATTGAGTTCTGTGGAAAAGGAAGATTTATAAGATGACTTTGAGTCCCTGAGACAATACACATCCCTGGTCTCTTGTGCTTTCATGCCTTGTAAGCCAACCTCACCATGAAGACTGTAGCTAGCTAATTTACACTCTCAATACAAAATCAGGTTATTTGCAAATTAGATTACGTTATACAGTGTATATGAAATGTTATTGCAGGTCACACCTTTCTTCCCTCATCTCCTAGCTGTTTCTCTCATACATACATGATTTTGCATGCATAAGAGGGACTCAAAACCCTACCCAGGTTTCAACGTCCCAAGTAAATTGCTAAATTCTACTTGCTGATGAACAGTTCTGAAGAAGAGAGAATTCTGAAAAGCTAGCTTGCCAAATCCAGTATGGAAAACAGAGCCATCGGCACAAAGCTGCATTCAAGCTAGAATAACATGGCTGAGCCTGGGTTTACATTTCTGGAGTGCAAATAAAATACAGTTTGGGGGTGGGAGGGGTGTCTTTTGGGGGGGGGGGGGGGGGTTTGTTTTTTTTAACTTCTTCTCCCAAGGCCCTACTATGCCCTTGAACACTTAAAGAGAACTGTAAAGTAATGAAATATCACTTAGTTCCCACATGCATAAAAATAAGGTAGATGTCACAGTAAGATGTACACACAAAAACACACTTTTATATTTAGACAAACAAGCCTTTCTTTATAAACACAGTAATAGACACATAGGCTCCCTCATACACTTAAGGGAAGAAATTGGTACTGGGTTCATTTAATTACAAGTTTGAAAATAACTGTGTATTTCCAAATGCCAATCAAAAGTTTAAAACTGCAGCCAATGACATATTTGCCTCCTAATGCAACAGACAATGCGTCTGCGGTTTCTGTACAACCAGCAGGGCATCCTGGCATCCTAGTGAGATTCCTACGGAAGGAGAGGAGTTGAAGGAATACAGCTGTTGTCACAGGGGAAAAAGTCACTGATTAAGATTTCAGTGCTCTTTTGTTTTATGCTGTACTTCTGAATGGAAATCACACACATTTAAAGCAGACCAAAGCATTCACTCCCAAACCACTATCACTGCCACTTCCAAAAGCCACATGTCTTGGTAAATCCAGAGAGCTAAAATAATACTGGATTGCACCTTTGTTCTAATCAAAAGCATCCAATCTTTCAGAGCCATAGCAGCTTATGAATGAGAGAAGTCTGAATTCTATGCCAAGAGCAGTTATTAGAGATGAAAAAACTGTTTACTTGAATTTGAAAAGATAGCATGATTAATTTTTTCTCTCTGTATAATGTGCTATAGCTGACTATTCCCATATAATGCTTAAGCCTGCCAGTGAATGGAAAGAATAAGCAAACTGGAAAACAGATCAAAATTCTTATTCAGATAATACTTATATTTGGAATCCTAACAATCTAAAATATTTGAGGAATAGAGGGGAAAAACACACAGAGAAAGGTTAAGTCAGGGAAAATAATTATCTTACTCTTATTACTGTTCATTTGAAACAGAAAATCTGTGTGCAAGCATTTCCATGGCTCAGTTTTTCCTGCAAAATGGAAAAGTAATTCCCTTTTACTAAAAATGAGATCTACTTTTGTATTATATTTGTATTTGTGATGGAGTAATCAGACTTTCAAGAAGCAGCAAGAGATAAGCTAGTAAGTATAGCTCTATGTATCACTGACAAAAGGTATTTGGATCCTTTGGTCTCACTTCCACGCAAAGTTCACACTACATAACACAGTCTTTTCAGAGGCAAAGTTCTCCATCTATTCCTTCCATCAAGGAGTACGTATATATTAGTATTTCAAATAGAAGTGGCAGCTGTTAATCTTGTTAACAACCAAATTTGTCACCAACTTTCTTTGCCCTCAGCTTCTGCACTGAAGGTCCAGAACTCAACTTTCCAGAAATAACAATCTTCATAACTTTTAAAAGTATATGGTGTGAAAGATAGCTGGTGGAAAATATTCGTAACTTCTAAACAACAGGCCTACTAAACTCTCCTGAACTATCAGAGCAGTTCTTAGCATGCACAAGTTCCAAGTAGCCCCTGCAGTATTTGCTCTTTTGAGCTTTAGGATATGTACATTTCAGGTGTGAACTCAGGACAGAGTTGTAACAGAAGACCTAATCATGTTACACAGTCATTGCACTGAGCAGTGTAAATCTGTTTGAAAAGGCATTCATGATTTATTAGAACACATTACACATTACTGAAAAGAATGTAAGAAAAATGTGTTTAGAAGACAATAGCTTTAAGACTGTGAAGAAGCTTTCCAGCAGATATAGATGTTTTAAAAGAATCCTATTCTCCCTCTTTCACAAAGAGTTCCCAAGAAAAATTTGCCTTGAGTTTATAAGCTTTCATTTGTTGCAGCCACGAAGGATTTGTCTCCATGGAAAGCCTAAACTCACTGCCTTCATCCCTGACAGAACTTGGGAAAGCCTGAAGCCTTGACTGAATTTCACATAGAGAAATTATTACGAACACAAACCATGACAAAGAGTTTAATGGATCATCTAGAGACATACTTCACACTTTTGTGTGAAATGAGAAAAAGATTATGCAAATGTAAGGTGGGACGTGCTACAAGCAAGAAATAAAATATGGCATAGCATGCATTGGCTTCTTAAGACACTGAAGGTGCTCAAACCAAATTTCAGAGCATTATCTGAGTTTCCTAAGTTTGGAGCCTGAGGAGAAACACTCAGCCACAATTTTGCGGCCAATTACAAAAACTAGTTTTATGGAATTTAACCACTGTGACCAAGGCAAAGTTAATTGTAGCAACTTTCTGGAGTAAAAAGGCTTTCCAAATGATGTCCATGAACTTCTCACACAAATGCCAGACTTTTTCATTTTGACACTTAAGTTGTTTTGTGTTTTTTCGGTTTGTTTGTTTGATTGGGTTTTTAGATCAATGACCTTGAAATAGTATAGATAGCTGATTTCTGTAGTATAATAGAAAACACAATGTTATGATTTAATAGTGACAGTATTAAGAATTAGCCTAGCCACATTAGATTTTATATTGGATTTCACATCACAATACTAGTATCCTTAAAATCACAGTATTTTTGCTCCAGGCACCATTCTAATCTGCAACAGTTTCATCTCTGAACCAAACTCCTTGGTGTAACACCCAAATCCTGAACTCTCTATAGCATTCTTCTAAAATACCACAAAAATTTATCAAACTCAAACAATACAATCAGTTCCAAAATAAGCTCAAGTTGTTCACTGCATAAAATTATAAGGCTCACCAGCAGAGTTACTGGCCTGGAAGTCAGATCACACTGTTTTCTTAGAGAGGTCCTTAATGGGCAAGAGTTTCATGAGGCTGACCACCTAGGTTGCCTACACACCACAGTGTTCTGCTAATAATGTTGCTTCCTCTCCTTCAGAGAGGTTGAGAAATCCAGAGTTGACATCCTCTGAAGGAATTAACTATTTTTGGTAATCATGAGTTCCTCTGAAACAGAACATTAGGTATAAATACACTTTACAGCGTCCTCACCAAGGCAGCAAGCATCAGCTTCAACATACCAGCAATCATCTGATCAAATCAAGGTAATGATCCGCACTTCCGTAGTAGCAGAGTCAGAGCACAGTCATCCATAATGGAGCAGAAATCCAGAAGAATTCTCCACATGTACAATGGTGAATCTCTACAAGAAATAGGAAAAGAAAAAAGCACAAATACCTACTGTGACCAACAAACAGAAACCAAGGACTCTAACTATGTGGGGGGAGGCTTTAAGTATACACAAAACAGTTACGAAGAACAACATGAGATCTTACTGCCTACTTTCAGGGGACATTGAAACCTGCAGCAAATGTGCTCCTTCTCCTTTTCAGAGCAGGAAGCAGGTAACCGAGGATAATTTACATTATATTTATTCTGCAATGCAGCAGGCTAGGAACTTCATGAATTCAAATCCCTACTCAGTAGGGATCTTACTGCTGTTTTCAGCTACCTAATCAATTCTTATAAAGGAGATAGTGCCAAATTCTTCTTGGAGGTGCCAAAGCAAAAGGATGAGTGGCAATAGACACAAGCTGCAGAAGGCAAAAAGCTCCTTGCAACAAGGGTGATCAAACACTGGAGCAAGCTGCCTAGAAAGGTTGTGAGCACTCCATCCTTGGGGGCTTTCAAAACTCAGTTGGACAAGGCCCCTTCACTTTGAGCAGGCAGTTGGACTACAGGGCTTCCAGGAATCCTTCCAGACCTAAATCACTCAATGATTGTTATATACAAGCATTAACACAACTCGTTTGACAGGTAAAAACTTCACAAATCACATTAACACTGCCACATTAATTGTCAGATTCCATCCTCAGTTTAAGTGAAGTACTAGTACTTTGAACTTCTTGTAATTATTTAAGCAAAGCAGCTATCATTGATCAGTGCATTAAAAATGAAACTGTTTGAGCTTCAGAAATCACAGAAAACATTCCAACACATTTCCATTACTGAACTTCAGTACATACCTCACCTCCCACCTAAGTCCTTATATGTGAATCTGATTTATTTAAATAAAAGGAATTGTCAGAACACCCCTTCCTAACATAGCAAAAAGAAACGAGAAATCTAAGAACAGGCTGGTCTTCCATTACCTTCTTGAACGGAATGACACCATTTTGTAAAATATAAGTAAAACAATGTATGAGAGATATGCATTCTGTTACTTCCCTAACAGCACCTAGAAAAGTGGAACAGATTAATTTCCATGAAATAAGGCTTTCCTTGCCAAGAACATCTCGACAACTATCCCAGGCTCCCCTAATCTCACTGTCACTTTACAAGTAATCTTAACATGCTTTTGGGACAGAGGCTGTGGCACACATACTGGAGAAAAAACAAAGCTGGTGCAGGAAGGAGGGATGCTTGAAGTGGGGCCCCAGGGTCTGTGCACTGCGCTCTCTGGAATACAGCTTTGCAGCCACTGCTGTGTTTTCAGCACTGCTTTGAGGAAAGATGAACCTAAGCTATAAAAATTCTAACGTGATGTCTTGAAAAAAGAACCAAACTAAAGCTTTACTCTTAAGAAAATGCCTTTCTGCCAAACATGGATATCTGTTCGCAAAGTTCAAGGGTTCAAATGAATGATTTTAAAATCCCATGTAAATCTACACTGAACCTAGAGATTTTCCCCTAAGAAGTTTCAGGGTTTGAAAAGGCATTGAAAGTCTGCATGAGAACGATCAAAAAAAAATTAAGAAACATACTTAACATTAATTTTCTTCCTTCTTCCTCATCACCATCCATTTTCTTTAGTAAAAGGACTACACAGTGAATTAAAAGAAACCTCACAGGTCACAGGCTGCCTTCTCTGAGTGCAAGAGGAATACTCCCTCCCACAGAACAGAGAACAAGGCAGCCTGCCTACAGCATGCCTCTGTCTCACTCCGGCTAATGCATAATGCAATTGGGTCTGTTAAATTTCTTGCACTTCCCTTCCCAAGTCAAAGACACAAAGGGTAAACTCCTAATTTCATTCCAGAGGTAAAAGAACTACATTAATGTGCCTTCATTTTGCATTTTCTTACTGTGGCCAAGAACAAAAAAACTTCTCAAAATGGTAGCAAGAAAGAGAGCGAGCTACCCCTCAGCCCATGCCAAGGGCTGGGGAGGGAGCGGGGGCTCCCCGAGCTCCACGCTTTCGGTCCCCTGACACGAGAGGGCCCAGCCCGACTGCTCACCGGCCTCAGTTCTAGGTCCCACTGGCCAGTCACAGCTCCTTTTATCGCAAGGGAGTTCTGCAAACACTGGCCTGCGGCTCTGACTGTGGTTTGAGGCTTCCCAGCTGCTCATCGCAAAGGCCATAGCCAGGGCGGTTGTAATGGCAGAGATTCAATTTAGAGTATTCTCAATCTGCAAGACATCAAGCTCCTAGAGACCAGTGAGGGTGATCACCCTGTCACTTACTTTAAGAGTCCGACCTTCCATTTCATTCATTACTGACAAAAGTAGAGGGAAAGCTCAACCACAAAAATAAGGCTTTGCAGAAGAGTATTAACCAGAGTAATTAACTCTTGTTTTCAGTGTATAGCTCAACCTGAGGAAGTCTGGTCTTAATACGTGACAAGAAAAAGAAAAAACAGAAAGAAAGAAAAGAAAAAATTCTCCTTTTGCATTGTCCAAATTGACCACACTGAATTGCACACCTGAAATAAAAATCAGGGATGAGACTTCACATTTGGGACTTTGGCTGCTAACACAGGATATTACACCAGGTGCTTGTAACTCAGTACCAGAATACAAGGAAAAGAGAAAATTTCTGAAAAGGTTCATTAATGTAAACAGCAAATGCTTGCTATGCAGGCATTACTGCAAAGGCATGGCAAGTATTACGTTCAAGGCAGGTCTCTGAATGAGAGCAGCAAGCCAGCTCCTTCAGGAAGGGTGTAGAAGTCCCTGGGCAAAGCCTGTTCCAGAGCTCCCTGGAAAACTGCATGTGGGCCCCGCTGCCTGCAAGCGCAGGGGCTCAGTCCCAGGCCCGCTGGCAGTGGGCTCTGAACCGCTGCAGATGGTAAACGGGATTCAAAGGCATATGGGTTTATTGCAGACAAAACAGGGCTCCCTTTTGGCATCGGGAATAACCTGGGCAGCGGTGTTCAGAGGGGTTATTTGCTTGTCATAAACGGCTGGGAAGGAAGCTCCTTTAGAACTCCTCGGCTGTCAGCCTGCCAGTGTCCGAGAAGAGTACGGCCAGGAGGCACCAACCAGACCAAAATGAAATTAAATAGGCATTTGCTTCACAGATTTTTTCCTTCCCCCCCCCCGCCCCCTCCCTTCAACCTAAACAGAATCTGAACAGGAAGTTTTACTGAAATCAAATAAAAACTCAAGTGGAATTTAGTCACAGCTAGATTTGAAACAGAAGCCACACCTTGGCTAAAGATTATACCTCTCAGGAGTGAATCAATCACAACAACTACTCACCCCTTAGCACCGGTTTGAAGTATGAATCCTGTACATTCTCACAGTATAATTATGAACAAAGCTTGACCATTACAGTAATTGAAACATCAATATTTCACAAAAAAAGACAGATATTCATTTAAAAAAGAAGAACTTTTGGTTGGGGTTTTTTTTGGGGGGGGGGGGGTGGGTGGAGAAAATACTTTAAATACTTTACTAGGAACAGTAAGGTTAATTATAACTACAGAAAGGTAGTTGTAACTGCCAAAGGCTTTAGTATAGTCCACACAGAGTCCCTAGCTACTCACGCCTGACTGCCAGATGTATGGCAGCAAGAAAATGGAAGAGATCATAAAAATAATTCTACCACAACTTCTAAAACCAAAGCACTAAAAGCTACTTTCTTTCTAAGAAATTAGGAGGAAAAAATGTAAGCTGGCTGCTGCAGAAGCAAGAAAACATAACACAGTATTATCTATACTCATTTTTATAGTTCTTCCGGTTGTGGCAGCAAATTAATATTGTTTTCCAAGAGTCATTCACAGCTATAATATCTCTTGGGAGGGGAAAAGCTTTGTATACGCCTATACTATACTAGCTACTACTTCAGCTGAGAACACAAAGATCTGGTTGAAATTAGCATATTTTTCTTTGTGGCCACAGAGGCCTCTAAACATAGAAATATTTGAATATTTCCAAACTCTGTTGCCGAGTGTTGAAAAGTCTGCTTGATTGTTCTCAAAATAATATGAACTACATTAGCAATATCTGAAATGTGAAATATGTATTAGAATCAAGTGTTTTGAGATTTGAAAATTCTTTAATTGATGTTAAAAATTAACTTTGAGAGATGAGACCATCTAGAGACATGACAAAGCACACTACAGAGATGTTATCACTTGATACTGAATAGTATTTAACAAATGTTTCAGCCCTCCTTTCTTATCTGCCAGAACACTTTCCAAATCACAAGATATCTGATGGTGTCATCTTTGAGCGCACAGAACCTGCACTGCGCAGGATCATTATCACCATACCTTGATTGACTTAAAATTATGCTTCAACTACTAAAAGTTACTCCAACAGATTAGGGAAGGATTGAAAAGTGTAAGCTTTAAAAAAAACATTCAAAATCCATGTACTGGAAAGGAACCGAGTACTACTTGTATTCCTTTCAACAGTATGTAAAGAAGTATTTTTAATACAGTCATAAACATTTTTATCTTGTTTCTGATAAAGTGTCTTCACTGAAGAGGAACTCACAAAAAAGAATCAACAAAATTGATACCAAATATAACTAACACAGTATGACAAAGCAGAAAATACACGCTTTTCTTTCAGTGTAGGTATTAACGCAGAAGAATCTCGAGAATTTTTTTTTACCCAAACTACACCTTAACCTGACTGCCTGACTCAATCTTCTCCCCCCCCCAGCCCCTCCCCGCTTATTTTTTTTAGGAAAGCAACTGTTATTGAAGGACTAATATTTGTCAAAAGATTGAAGAAGAAATGTTTCCATTCTAAGTTTTTGTTTGTTTGTTTTTATAAGGAAAGGTTCACCAGCATTTGCTCTTCCATGAGGTAACTTACGAGTTTTGAACTAGAAAATACTCAACAGCTCTCTCTTCTAATACCAATTACCTCAATTTTTCCTCCTTTTCTTTTTCTTTAAGATCCTAGCCACTTGTCTAAAATGCAGTTGTGGAAATATTCCTTCTGCAAACATATTCTGTATGGATTATAGAGCCAGAAAAGTGTCTGGCTGACTTTCAAATTACAGGTAGTCTCATGAGGGCATGTTTGGGTGTGTAAAACAATGCACTGAAATGTTACAACTGATTAATGAGTTTTAACTAAGATTAAATTGATGTTGATAATATTTTCATTGCACATTCTAAGAAAGTTAAAATGTACAATTAAAAGAAGGTTTCTTTAATACAGATCTTAAAATGAAGAACTGCTGCTTATTTTTCTGATGCTTATCTTTACTTCTATCCAAAAGAGACACTATCAGGAGTTTGGAAGAGAGACATGGACAACAGCCTTAATGTTCACATGTGCAGAGTTAAACAAGATAATATGGTAGAAGTGACAGCTACAGAATAGAGCGTGAACTAAAAGCAACACAATAAAATGCAACGATAGCAATGTAACACTGTGCGCAACCTATAATACATGCACTGGTGCTAGAGAGGTTAGCATATCAACAGCTAACACAGCTGTACTGACAAGTCCTAGTTTCACACATTCTGTCAAGTCTGAGCCCAAAGCTCCAAGGCAAGGGCAGAGACCTGACGGAAGTGCTCTCAGTCTCCATCCCGTTCCATAGAAACCAGGATATGGAGAAATAGAAACAGAAAAGGAGGAGGAGAATAGTACATGCAACCTTCCTTTGTCCCCTGGGAAGCTGAGGCATGACCAGCATAACTCCAGGTCCCACAGTGACTGCCATGCCAGTAGATCCAGCCAAACATGTATACCCAAGAAAAATAAAGTCATAAGGATCTTATTTTCAGCCTAATCTAATTCAGTATTCTTACATGCCTTTTGTTTTGTATACTTGGTGTCTGAATCCTCCTGCTTATCCTTTTACACCGCAGCTGCCTTCTTAAGGCACTACAGGAAGCGATGGTTACCAGCATCATCTCTTCTCTCTGTCAATACTGTCACAGCGAGGAGTGAAACCAGTGCCAGAAGTCCCTCTTCATTATAAAACACATTGAAACTAATTTAGTTTATATAATGCAGGTCACTGCACAGTAGACAGATTTCATGAAGTTGTATCTGAGCAAAGAATCTACAGATGAAGAGAATCATCATGCTACCAACTCATGTGTGAAATACATTTTTCGGTACAATCAAGTGATTTGATGTTCTACATTGCTTTGATCAGCATCTTGCGGTGATTCATTTTCGGTACTAAGTTATTCTTGGGCCCCACCACTGAAGTGTTGTTCAAGATTATTAGCTGTTGTGACAAAATGGCCATCGGTTTTATGTTTCCAGGCAAGTGATCCGTACCATGACTTCCAAACATACTCAGCGTAAACCCAACAAAATGTACATGTTCTTCTCTACTAGCTATATTCATTAATCCTCATTCATTCCTTGGCACTTTCACAGGGGTAGATGCGTGTGGAAATGCAATTCAGGACATAGTCAAGAAAACAGCCTACTGAAGCAGCCTACAGAGTACATATTATGCTTCCTACAGCCATTCAGTTCAAAAATTAGCTGAAATGAAAGTCTGGAAATAAGCAGGAGTTACAGCTACCACATGTACACTTCACTTACCATGACCTTATACAAGTCATATCCTCATGAAGTGTTAACATCACCTACCTGCATCTGCATTAAATCCCAAGTTTAAAAAAACTGCACAGGGAAAGCCTTAGAAAAGCAAGTGTTCAAAATACTGCTTGAAGAGAATCTCAAGAGATTCAGATCGGGACATCTTTGAGGTTGCCCTTCCTTCCTTCTACATGCAATGTGCTCACTTTTCCTCCACCTTATTTCTCATAAGGATCCCTTGCTCCCTCCTATTTTGAACTGATATTTGGGGGCAGGAGACCGCCACTCTGTTAACTCTTTGTAGCCCAAGAGGCTTTGCCAACTGATCTTATACCTTCATCCATTTAGCATTTTCAATTGTAAATGGTACTCCTAGAAAGAGAGATAGTACAGAGAGAAAGGAATGAAAAGGTTGAATATTTGCAATGATCATTGATATAATGGTGAAAGCTGAAATCTCCATTGTCTCCTTGCAGAGGTGCAAAATTACACAGACCAGAAGGCACCAGCAAGCTACAAATTGTGATGTCCCCTTGGACAGGGAAAATGAAGATAGACAAGAGAAAAGAAGCAGCTTCCAGAAGGATGGGAGATAAACTGGCCTAGTGTCTTTTGTTCTTAACTCCTAGGAACAGAAACCTGCAGGTGAAGAAGTCACATGAGAAGTTCAGACACATCAAACATCCCAAACAGGTAACGTTCAATATTCAGCCAAAAGTTTGTTCTACTGCAGTTGTCTATTAAATCCCCTATCAAAATCCCCTATTAAAATTGGAATGCACAGACTTGTTCATTCCAAAATATCATCAAAACAAAAACAAAAAAAAAAAAACACCAAAAAAAACAAACCCCACAGTTAATCTACACTAGGGAATGAACCTGCCTTGAAAGGCAGATTCGTTCAATGACTTAAATAACAGCCTTTTGTAATTTTTACGACTCTGATCTCCCAAATATCTGGTTTATGTTCAAAGGGGTGGAGTAGAAGACAAGCCTGGGGTGTATTGCATCATGTGCATATGAGGTTAAACACTATGTGAAGTGGATGAACTGAGTTTGTAAGACCTAAATCATAGTCAGTTTAGGAAGTCTGTTTCTTTCTCCTAAGCAGTCTGTTTATTTAGAATATTTTTTCATCCAAAGACATGACATGGTTTCTAAGGAAGTTTACAACTGAAGGCAACTGAGAAAACACAATAAATCTGTTTGCCATTTGTCAGTGTTTCTGGACAGTGAGAGGAGACAGTTATGTTGTCATGGGAAACATACAAAAGTACACAGAAGGGGAGCTGTCACATTGCTTGAAATCCCTATCAGCCTGCTCTTTTCTAGTCTGCCTACATGGCTGCTAAGTAAATCAAAGTTACAGAAATTATGAGACACACCCCAAAGCTACAGAACTTAAAAAGGGGCACTCCCCATCCACGCCTCTTGTTATTTACAGCAGTAAGACAGCAAAGTCACTGATTATTAGATAATTAGCCACGTTAGATACGTAAGCATATTGAATTCAAAGGGGGCAGGTAATTTTTAACCTTACTGTAACATTCTCCATTGCTAAAGACTATGTGCTCAGATTTCTTCTGCTCATTCCAAAATCCTAACATTTTGGACTCCTCGATGTCAGTAGATATTAGAGGTGTCCCTTCTCATCAACAACTGTCAAAACAATATTTGGCCTACCTTAAGAGAGATAACTTTTCCTTCTATTGGCTCAATATTTTATCCAGAATATACTCAGCAATATCACTTCAACCAACTGAACAAGCTTCATGCCTACAGGATACAGGACTTCACACAGCTATTTTGGAGAAGTGAGTCCTACAGAGGTGAATACACATAGAGCTCAACGAATGATTGCCTTGAAGACTGGATAAATTCTTTGTTCATCCAACATCACCCTGCCCATTCCCATCCCCACCTCCATGACCTCCTAGCCTGCAGTGAGTATATCTGCATGCTAGAGGGATGCAAGTAACTTTCAGTAAAGGTAACAGTAATTATTTTTAGCTGGCTGAGTCTGCTCGAATCACTTTCTAGTGATTCATCTGGTAGGCTTTTAGTCTTCTACTGCATCTGTATTTCTAATCTCTCTTTACATCCCATTAGATAGGTAGCAATAGTTACACAGCTAAACATAATATTGATGTGACAGTATTTATGCAGTAAGTTAGCCAGTCAGCTCTTGACATATTCAGACTCAGATACCTTAAAATGTCTTCATGAGGTCCAGACCAAAATCAGACCCTGAAACTACACTTCTGAGAACTTGTACGGCTCAACTCATAGAAAGGCAGGTGAAGTATTGTGGAAGTACTTATTTACAGAGTACTCACAGCAAGAGGAACACACTCTAGTGTACAATTCCTGATGATGAAAGCCCTTGATTACATCAGCAAACATATTAAGAGTTACTGTACCTTACCCTACCTAAGACATCTTCCTCATTAGCTCTCTGAAACAGGAATGATTTTGATCTAAACGCAGACTAAGATTGATTTAAACTAAATTAAGAGATCTAGTAAAGGTTAAGCATGTTCTAATAGGATCATGCATTAATTCTACAACAGGTTTGTCTGCGGCTGAGCCCTCCGCTCATTTTGTTTCAATAAAAGCAAATGGATTGAGCAGAACCTTCTGACAAGGGAAACAGCAACATCAGCTCTCTCCCGAGCCAGCGCAGCACCGCAGCTAAAGCCGCTCAGGCTGCAGATGCTCCAAGGCTGTCTCAAGGGTTAGTGGTGCAGCTATGCTTTATTACATCTGCCAGCTCAATAATAAAACGTCTGAGGGTTAGGCTTTGGTTTCTTGAGACAGTGTTTTGTTGTGGGGGTTTTCTTCTAAATCTTCATAAATCCTCAAAAATCTTTAAATAGGGTTAAGTGGGAAATCGAGCAGTTGCTAGAGATAAATCTTATCTTACTTGTATAATCCTGGTTTAGGTTAGGGAGAAAAAAGCTGCTGGTGAATTTCTTTTCCTTGAGCATCTGTCACAACAGACTTACCAGTTCTTATGCCTTGCTAACCAAACTAACTCCACGCAAAATTATATTTATTAGATTTTTGCCTTGCTTTTTTCTTTTTTTTTTAGTTAGTTCTGGGGTTTATTTATTTTTGGGTTTTTGTTTTTTTTTTTTTTTTTTTTTTAACTATGTATTTACATAATAAGTACTGGATGGAGGCGTATTCATTTGAATTAGGTCATGCAGTCTGAGCAATAGCAGCCAGCCAAAAAAAATTTCCCACACAGAACCCCACGCACAGCAGTGCAAACACTCCACATGCACCTTTTGGGCTACATTTCGTGACATTCTGGGTAAATACCGTAACATCTTATAAACAAATACAAACTCTCCGTCAGAAATGCGGTTTTACTAAAATTCCCTTATCCTCAGCCTATGACTACATACTTGCATCACGTGTTGACCAGTATCTTCAGATAGTTCCATTTCATGCTATTTTAAGGCCTGATCTTTTATGCAAACTGCTGTTAATGGTATGGTAGGCCATTGCCATTAGAGCAGTTTAACTGGAATTTCACCAGAATTTTACAGAAAGGAATTGGGCTGTCTACTGTTAATGAGGTACTACATACAAAAATAACAAAACCTGGGAGATAGCCTCCTGTATTTTTAAAACGCTTTTCTAAAGCGTAACTTTGCTTTATTAATTTATTTATTCCTTTCATACCAGATATATTATGTTCCTGAAGGTAATGAATATAGATTTGAACAAATAGTTCAAACCAAGTACTGTGGGCTCTTTTCTACTCATTTCCTTAAGCAATCCTGTGGGTCTCAAGAGTTACTGTGAACCAAGCCAAGGTTAAAAAAAAAACAAATGAAAACAAAAAAAAAAAAAACAAAACCCTGACACCACCCACCAACATCCCCCTCCCCCAAAACCAAAACAAAGTCGAAAAAAAGGCTCTGTAGCGACCTCAGAGGTATAACCTCTGCACCATCTAGTGCTAGCTGTAACAAGCAGTATTGATACCATAAGAAAAATTACCCCCAAACATGTTATTTCTATTTAATATATAACATGTGGATAGGCACCATGGCCTTCCAAAACATCTCTTTGAGCACAGAAGATTAAAACTTACTGTATTCTAAGGCAATAATGAATAATTTTTTTTCGGCCTGTACTTCAAAAAAAAATAAAAAGTTATCTTAAACAGAAATAAAACTATTAGTTAAGTAACTGAATGAAACAAATGAGGTAGTGTTTGTTTAAACTAGTTTCCTTAGATCTTCTGATGGAAAGCAAGAAACATTTTTGAAAGCAACTGAAACCAGAGAGGTTACCTTTGACAGGTTTGTGCTGCGTATCAAATTGCAACAGAACTCAAAGAATGGATTTTCTAATTCAATGAAATATTACACGTTTTGGTGAATTGGCAATTTCCTCAAAAACAAATGAATGTGCAACCTCTCTCTGGAAGAAGTATCATAGACCTAGAACTTGATTCCAGTATGAAATAATGTTTCCGCATTTCCATCTCAGGAAAGATCCTCATTTGCAGAATCTTGAGATCAGAGTTTTTTCTGAAGTAAGCCAATATATTGAAAATCTAGAAAATACTAAAAACGATAAACTTTAACAATAACTGTAACCCATAACCTTCAGAACTGATGCTTTGCTTTCTTTTTCCAGGAAAACCATGTTTTAAAATACAAGATGCTTCCAGCTTTGAGTCACTGTATGTCATCCACTGTTTCTAGCATGCACCTCTGTGACACTTCTATCACTTTGGGATTTCTAATTATCTATTTTTCAGATTATTACTCACGAAGAATGTGAGAGCAATAGCAGCAAGTCCAATTCCGCTGCTTCCCCATACAACAGGCACAAGATGATCAACAGTAATGGTCTATTCAGATATGCTGCGCCTAGATTTGGAATGGTCCCTTTTCATTTCATGGGAACATTCAGTCCTTCTATGTTGAAGCCACAAACATCAATTGGCATGATTAACAAAATGAAAAGAAGGCAGTAAGTGTTTAGGAATTAGTGGAACAAACTATTAAGGGAAGCAATGGAAGCCTCCCCGGATGGGCTTCACACCAAGTCTGGATTCCATCTAACCAGATACTAGTCCTTAGACACAAAATATAAATACCAAGTCAAGGTTAATTTTCTATGAAGAACAGGACTCCCAAAACATCGACCTTTGCCTTCAACTTTATACATTTGATCTCATACATCACAGTATCTAGTCTTCAGGTGAAAAGAATACTCTGCTACTATTCATCTGGGTGGTTTTCAAAGTTCTCGCACAGAAGGCTCATTTATGAACATATTCCAGTACCTCTCAATTTCTTTCAGTCATTAATGTAAGGGAGATGAGCCACAGCAATGGAGTTAACCTGCAAACCAGACCACGAGGCAAGAGGAGTATGGATGTAGTGCTTAACTCTAACTAGAAAAACTGACCTCAGCTGTAGTTTTGCCCCAAATGAGAATGTAAACTCCAGGATTCAGAACTCCTGCTCCATTTCCTGAGCTTGAGCCAAATCCCCTCTCAATTTCTCATGCTTTGTTTCATTTTCCCAGAATAAAAAAGGCACAAAAAATTTTGAGGGCTTTTTCAGCTTTTAAGTCAGAGTTCTGCAAAACATATCCAGAACATTAACAGATACCAAACTGCAAGCGTCAATAAAAATGGAAGGAGAGGACAAAAGTTAGATCTGTAACTAATACAGCATTAGACTCATTCTTGCAAACTGTAAGAGATGACAATTTGCAATGCTGAGTAAATACAGGGTTTGCTTTCTTTGTAATTCAGTCTCCTGCTCTCCAAAATGGTTGCTTAAGGAAAAGAAACGGTATGTTCCCTTGGACTCCGAGAAGACAGCAATGAAGTATAGCCAATAAAGGAACACAGCCTAGTCCATAAAAATCTAGTGAAAGTGTTTAACTGATTTATAACTATTACTTTCAAAAAACTCTGAACTTAATTTGCAAGTCAAAACAGAAGCATTCCTGTAGCACATAAGGAAAAAGCAGCAGCAATAGGACTTGATACCACAAGAGCACAAGTGGCCTTTGCTTATTTTATGCAGTTAAATATCTTCAGTCACAATGTGGAGCAAAAAAAAATTTTAAAAAAAAAGATTTTTTAATTAGTCAGTCTTTAAGAGTAAAGAACACTTTAAAAATACCCTCCTTTTAACTTTATAACTTCTACATTCATTTTTAGATAATTATAATAACAACAAACAAAATTACCTAGTAACATTTCCAGCTGAAACTCTGGAAAGAAGGAGGAATCTTCTCAAATTGCTTTAGAGAGGGGTCATAGTAAAAACAAACGATCCTCATAAAAGCTTGCCATGTATTTTTCCACTGTACTTAAGGAGAACACTAACCAGTACAGACCCACATAAAACAATTTAGTTTGAGGCAAGCTCAGACAAGTTTTGCACATCTACAGTGTCAAGAAAAGTTCTCTCTCGTCTTAGATGTTAGAACTGATGTATCAGAGTAAACCTAGCCACATTTATTTGATGATGGACCTTGCTAATCAGGATCATATTAGGCCACCAGTTGGCCAACACATCAGTTGCAACTCTCATCTCGGTTTATTAACACCACATTTTAATACTAAATCAAGTGAACTTTCCGTGAGAGCCAACCATCTGCATGTACACATTCCTTCTGAGTAGCACTCTCTCCCCCACCAACGCTGGCAACAATTCTTCTCTCTAACCTTTTAGACAGATACTTCTCAGAGCATTTGGAGAGCTGCAGGCCTCAGCAACATCAGTCCCAAACCAGCAAAGCACTTAAGGGTCATGAGTGTTATCAACAACCTTATCCGACAGCATTGCATACACCCACCTTCACATTTTAAAGAGGGCCTGGGAAGGAGGGACTACTGTCCAAATGACTGCAAACCTTATGTCAAGGCCTGGCTCTCAGGTAATAGCAAGTCCCAGGCAATTTCTCAAAGTTATTAATTTCGTAATATTCTATAAACAGAAACTAATTTGCGGCTTCCTAAATGCAAAGTCCCTGCTTCATCTCTATGCAAGTGTTTCTTAAATTAAAAGCCTGGAAAACATTTCACAGTGGAACAGGCAAAAATAAAACCATGCATGAAACTGGAGTATCCAATTCCATTGTCCCACTGACTAAATTCTCCTCTGATACTATTTACACAGATTAGACATGTATGGTATGAGAAACATGCACAAATAACAAGTCTTTAATCATACTGAAAGGCCTGCAAAAGAGAAAGGAAAAGAAAAAAAGATTGCTTAAGAGCACTAACCCGAGCGGCCCGCTAGAGTAGGTACGACACACCCGGAAGACCGTTCGCAGAACCGTCTGTGCGTTATCTGCCAGATACCTGATGTTTAAAAGCCATGCACGCTCTAAGATGTGGTGCCATTGCGAGCGAGAATCCCTGTGATACGTATGTTGGGCAAAGGAACTTCTTGTAGATTCTATATGAGCTCAGGAAGTAGGGCCATTTATCTCGAGACACCCCACTGAAATTATGAACTGTGGAGTAGTATCATCGAGACTTCTCTAAAATTCTCTAAAAGGGAAACTCAAAAGCTACTAAGGCACTTACACACATTATTCCTATTGAGTTAAGGGTCAAAGGAGCAGTCACATGTACCTAGTACCATTGGGAACATGAATCACTGCTAATACCCAAGCTTGTAAAATGTATATGCAATGAATACACCAGAAGCAGTAGTACTGTCAGCGTTTGGGTACATTTCATCCTCCAACTGACAGAAGACAGCAGTCAGGTTTTGGTTTTTTTCATTGAGGAATACAAGAAAATAGATTCATCGTGGCCCAATGCACTGCACTCAACTGCTGCTTTGTTTTCGTAATTGGATAATCTTTACTCCATATTGTGATAGAAGGGTTTTAATGAAAACGGTTTCATTGTGTGTCCAGTCAGTGACTGGACTAATCTATAGTATTGTTATAGCCTCACAAAACGGGGCAAATGGAAACAAAACTTATCACAGCACACCTGATGCCTTTGCTATCCAAATAAGCAAAATGTACACAAGTGAATTTCAATTTATTGGATTCAATCCAGAAACCCACAGGCAGGCTAACTTCCCATTGATTTCAGTCGTGATAAACTAAAGCTTTAGATAGGACTGCTCTTCTTGATTAGTCCAACAGATTTAGAAGAGTTTAATTACCTTAGATTAATCAAACACTGGAGTCTGGCTGAAGGCTAATAAATACTAATTAACAAAGATTATCTCCAAATATCTATTAAAGACTAATCTAAGTTATCTTTTGGCCACAGAAGCTAATTTGTCAGTAAAAACAGTTTTAAATAATGGGATCAGAAGTGATTTGTAGGCAACATTTTTTTAAAAAATCTTCTTAAAAAGTTAACTCTTTCGCCTTCAATATCAAGCAGACTAAGGATAAAATACCATTCACCAGGCACATGGTCCAACACTATCTAAACAACACCTGAAGATGCCAAACAAATTACTCAATTCAGAAATGTTTCCAAATTCTCAGGCCTGCCACCAGCTATAATAAGACTAGATTAACAAACATTTACACATCTTTTTTTAAAACCCTAGTCAAAATATTTAAGAAATCAGAGCAGGCAAAAAAACCTCAAGGTATGTATTTCTTAATATCTATAAGCATATATAAAAATACATATATATGTGACTGAAATACGCTTTTTTTATATATATATGTATTTTTATATATATATTCCAGTCATAGTATTAGACAGTGTTAGTTATTCAGCTTAGCACAAAAGAACAATGTGCTTGTTCCCTTACATTTTGAGTGCCACCAACTGCAGAGCTGTCTTCCATCTAGAAAAGGATGAGCCTCCTCTCTTGAAAACAGAAACATCTGTTTTCTCAAGACATCTGCTAAAGAAGCAAGGAGAACAGGATGTAAACTGCTTAGTCAAATAGTTTAAAGATAATGAAGAAATAATTAATTACAAGAAAAAAACTATAAGATTAAGATCTGCATGTAATTAGCTATACTGAAAATGCCAAAACACTATGCTCAGAAAAATATAATTAATGAGTTCTTGAGAGCTCCGGATGATTCTCACTAACACAGCGATAAAGGGTGCTGCAATCTGCTCCAAATGTTTACTGGGCAGGACCTGTGGAGCTGGGCTCCCTGCTTACAGCCAGGCATATGCTAGAACAGTATGTTTTCATGCTGTGCCCAAGTCCCATTAGACTTGGCAGAGCCATAACCTATGGATTATGAGGCTTGCACTCAGCCAAAGACAGCTTTACCAGCACAGCTTGACTTGGTCCAAGTGCAACAGCATGAAAATATATTATGTTTTGGGGCACTTGTGGAGATTTCATTGATGAAGAATACATTGGATCTGATCCTTCACTAGCTAGTAATTTATTATAGGGCTACGGAAGTCAAAGAAACATGCAGTTTACATTTTGTTAACAAGCAAGGGGAGAGATTATGTCCAGTTACCGTTCTTCCAGTGCTGGGTCTTTAAAAATACACATGGACCAAAACTGAAAAATAAAAAGATGAATTAAAAATACAAACATGTTTTTCTGACAGATTTAATGGTAATCGCACTATTTCTATTAGTTTGTTTTGTACTGCTATCCATGATGGATCCAAAAGTTTTATTAACCTACTGATTTTAAAAATTGTTACTTCTTCCCACCTTCCTATCTTCTAACCTTACAAATACAAGCTCTTTGCTGTCTTACTAGCTTTTATCTTCCAGCAGGAGAGCAAAAGTGACCTGCAACACTCCTACTAGGAATGGGAAGCTATGGGATGGCCCAGTCTTTTTGGTGGTGGAGCCAAATGCCAGTTCCAAGACATCTCTATAGGATGATGGCAGAAATGCACAATTTCACAGCCCCATCACACCGGAGTGGTCAGGATGAAGCAGGACAGCACTGCCAACTTCCAACATTTTTAAACTGCCTAACTAGACACTCAAGAGCACACCTCTACACTGAGGCCAGATATCTCCTCCTAAAGGCAGAGCTATTCCCTCCCCAGCAATACTGACTTTTTCCTTATGTGCTACAAGATGGTAGGGAACAAAACAATTAAAAAAAAAAACCCACACACCAGGGACTACTATTTCCCCACTTCACATAAGAAACCTTGCCAAGACCAATTCTATACGCAGCAGTTGGTGATCTGGGTAAGCAAAAGGGAACTCAATCACCTCTTCCCACTGCTGCATTTTTTTATTTTTTTTTTTTTCCCCCCACTGCAACATATTCTACTACCCTGAAGCAAGGCAAAGAAGGCACTTTCTCTAGTCATCTACTTTGGCAGGTCAAAAGAAATCAGCTTGCAGGCAGTGCTAGGCTTATAGCCTGCCAGTTGGACTATTCAGATCAGGCTATTCTCCTACCATACTTTTAGAGGACATTGCCAGGTGAGGTCATGAAATTCCTCAGTTTCCCTTCTGTGTTTGTTTTTCATTAAAGATAGTCAGAAATTTTAGAAAAATTTTTTTTTCCAATGGAAAAATGCTGATTTGTAGAAACAAAGTTCTACAGGAACTGACACTGTCAAACGTCTTTCAATGAAAACCAGATACAGAAGACTAGCAAGCCCACCCACAGGCAAGCTCCCGAGGGGGCAGCCCTCTTGGCAGACATCCTGAGCTCAGATTTGCAAAGAAAAATT
Source organism: Haliaeetus albicilla (assembly GCF_947461875.1). NCBI lineage: Eukaryota > Metazoa > Chordata > Aves > Accipitriformes > Accipitridae > Haliaeetus > Haliaeetus albicilla. The sequence continues at coordinate 776,903 of NC_091483.1, read as the reverse complement.
AGTTGGAAACGTGAAAATTTCCACAGTATGGATGTTCCAGTTCCCACACAGCTTCCATGTTAATTGGCTGGTTTTAAAAAAAACCAAGTACCCAAGATGTAGGCTCATCCTCTCAGGAAATGAATCAAAACCAACAGTCAATAGCAGTCTTCACCACTTATCAGGACACATTCTGCCATTAGCTAAATTAAATGCAGGAGGAAAGACTCACATCACAAACAAAGAGAAGGGAGCAGTAGAAAAGTGCTGATTCTTCAAGACAAGGGGAGAACAAAAGCTTGTATCCACCCTCAACAAGGAGTGGAGAAGCTGCACATAGTTTACATGGTTCTCCTTCCTTTGAGCTCAAGTCTGAAGAGAAAAGAAGACTCGGCAATACAAGATTTAAAGTTGACACAACCAGCTTACCTACCTCAACACGCAAAATGAAAATTGATGGAATTGTCACTTAACGATGGCATAAGCCCTCTACAACAGATGAATTATTTTTCCTGCCATTTTTTACAGCCACTTCCAACACAATTGTTAAAACAACCTCCCTTCAGCTAGCAGTGAAAACAAATATAACCTAGATGAAAAGGTCAAAGATTATCACTACATACAAACAAACAACAGCAGGCCATAATACCCCCTTCTTTTTAAATTAAATGCTTAAATTTTAATATAATCAGAACTTCATGACAGAATTAAGAATTTTTTTTATGCTCAAAAACACAGGATAGGGATGCTTCCAAACTGACAGTAATTAAGTCAGTCCACTGCTGCTAACTCATCAAACTAGCTTTTGAAAGTGGAGTTATTTTGTACGTTTTCCCCCTGAAAATCTGCTCCGTGAAAGACTAAAACTAAGAACATTGCTCTCTACGTTTCACTTTCTCCACTGGCAGCTAACATAGGTATCACAGCCATGTATATATACACACGTTCTGATGTACATATGCACTTATCTTCCCAGTCAGCTGCAAAAGTGTTCGTCTTGGCCAGGCAAGCCCCCTCCAGAGATCTGAGCAGTGCTCTCCCACCTAAATAGATGAGATCCAAAACTAAGGCCATGCTGGTTTTAGGCAGAAAGTCATTAGGTGCTATGACTAGCCATGTTGAATACATTAATTTCAACCACCCCAGGATTTCCAGCTGAAAGCCTTCAACAGGGATCCAGCCAAGAGGAAGGAGAGAAGGTTGTTCCTCCATAGGAAGCTGGCTAGACTAACAAGGGAAGCAGGGCAGGACGCCTCAGGAAGGCAATTCCTTGGGGGTAGGCAATAACGGGACCTGCTCATTTTTGATTCAAATGTTAGTGACATTTTTTGTCCTAATTGGACTTCTTTGTTTTCCTTCTGTTTATTCAAGCTACACCCTACCCATCCTCCACATGACAATAAATCTTCATTTGCCCAATCTGGAAAGTAAAAACCTCGCTGCAGATGGATTTTAGAATTTCAGTCCCTCCTGCAGTATGGCCACAGACGTTACAAAGCATGCCTTCTAAAAAATATCACCACCTTCAAGACCCAGGTGGAACCATAGACCTACTTAAACCTACATGGGATAGAAAAATCGAGAGCTTTCTTAAATAGCAACAATAGCAAACAAATGAGTACAATTCTTTCATTTCTGCACAATTTCACGTGAACAGAGCAAAATATTCTCATAGTACAGATGTCACAATACTCTGTATCTCATGTAACTTGAAAATAAGTTTGGACTTGACAGGTTCTAAGTATACACAGCCGTTTAGGAGAAGTCACCAAATTAAGACACTCCAGCACTGAGGAAAACAAGAAACAAAAACCTCAGAAGTTTTCTTCTGAGATATTTAGTTATCATAACAGTTTGATTTTTCTATAATAATCTGGTGATCCAAAAAAGATGCATTCTACAATATGTTAGATAGTTCAGGACTGTCTTGCCTATCTCCAATGTGTCTACATTTTGAGGTAGAAAACACAAGGGGAACACAAAGTAAGTATCAATCTTTTGTACTGCGTACTGAGCAAATGCCAAAGGCACTTTTGTCATCATAGTAACAGCTCAAATGATTTTTTTTTAGTTGGTTGATTGGGAGTTTTTTAATAAAGAAATAGTTCTTTCCCCTTTCTTAGACAGTCAGCTCTTGAAAGTCAAGCCTGGGATGTTTAGATCCTTCTACACTTCCACACCCATAAGTAAATATTTTTAATTGTGCAACTTCTGCTATGTGCTGACAGGCATAAGGTTCCAGAACAGGAACTTAATGAACTCATTACAAAGCTGGAATAAAACTTTCTGATTATATGTGAATACAAGGACAAAGAGAAAGAGCAAGGATAGCCAAGAAAAAGGGTTGACTAGCATCTGATTGAAGCAAGTGCCTTGGCTATAGCCAGTGTAATAAACAGCCATACTGCAAGTTACACATTACAGAACTTCTTGTTCCCCCACGCCTGCGCTCACCCTTGCCAGAATCATTTCACTCCTCTACCTCCAAAAACAGTCAAAACCAACGTACTCTCCATATTTGTAGCACCTCTGGATAATACCCCTAATTGCTGCCTCTGGTTTGGCATCCAAATAAGAACTTAATTTGTCTATATATACAAGAACAGAACTATTTGTTTCAAATGCTGCTACATGCCAGAGAAAGTAACTTACACAAAGAAAAAACCCATTATGTCAGCACTGTCACTTTCTGAAGCCATATGACAGTAAGTTGCTGCCTTCTTCAAAGTAGGGAAATATTTTTTCCGCCATCAAGTGAGTGTTATTTGATGAAAGAAAAGCTTTACTAGCTAACGGATAATGAAGCGTTTTCAGCAATGCCTCTCATCTACAGCCAAATGGAGGACAAGCAAAAGCAAATTGCTTCTTCAGTTAAAAAAACCAAACATTTATTTTCATGTGTTCCACTTCTATTATCATCCCTGGTATTTTTCATTCTCATGGTTATGTGAACAGATATAATATTGTAACTTTCTAGCTTACCTGCCCTTATTCAAAAATCAATCCAGCAAAAAAAGCATTTACTTCCATCTAAAATTATTCCAAGAACCACCTTCATTTTTGGGCTCTCTGACAAAAGTACACATCAGTCCCTCTGTACCACAACAGTTTTCAGATAATAACATCAATGGCTTTTGTGAAGTAGCTTGACAGTTCTAATACTGCTGCTTTTGATGAAAGTCAACATGAAGTTTGGTACTAAATGCAAGACAGAAGATTGAGAAAAAAAGATGGACCTTTGAGACAATACCTACTTTTCCACCACTTCAAAGCTGATGTATATAACCAGGTGGAGTGGGAGTTTCCTTTTCCAAGGCCTGTGCTGAACAAGCTCAGTCAAGAAGTAAAGGTCATTGATCTTCAGTAACAGGCCATCAACTTCAGTATCAAGAGAAATTATGACTTGCAGGATAACAAGTCTCACTTCCATACTGGATTTATGGAAACTGTAATAAAGAATAAAAAATACTGAATAAATGTGATATATTGTGCGATTGCAAGAGAAAGTCTAGAGTTTTTTCAAGGATACATGCGTATGTGTGCAAGGGTCATACAGTAGATAGTTTTTAATTTCCAGGAAGCTTTTGGGTTTGGTTTTTTGTTTTTCATGCATTTGAGGGTTTTTTTGGTGAGTTTTTTGGTTTGGGGGTTTGGGGGGGGGGGGGGGGGGTCGGAGTTGTTTGCTTGTTTGTGTTTCAAACCTTACACCAAAGGCACCAGACCAATTCTTGATAAAACATTAAGGATAAACAATAGGTAGAAATGCTCAGATTTCATAACGAGTTGAAGTAAATTGTAGGGAATTCCTTGTGGTAGCAACTGGGACTTTTATTGCTCAATATGGTATCACTGAGGGGACAAACAGTGAGGTTTGCACATTAAAGTAAGCATATTAACAAAATAAATATTTTCAGAACTAAAGCTAACTGAGAATAATGATGGGGAAAAAGCTTGCAATCCTGAGTTACATGTCAGAGAAGTGCAAATTAATGCACGTTAAGAAAAAAAGAACATAAAACTGTATGCCTCTAATAATGGGCTCTAAATTAGCCATTCCTAATCAAGAAGTAGAACTTGAGAGTCACTTTGGTTACTTCATCTAGTACAAAAAGCATAGAAAATTGTGGTCTTGTGAATCAAAGGTAGGAAATGGTTTCCCCATCAGAGGAAAGGCTATAAAAGATAAGGACTCATCAGTATGAAATACAGACAGCTCTTTGCTGGATTGTGACACAAGACTGTAAAATGGTGTAGAGAAAGTCATAGGATGCAATTATTCACTTTCTTCTCATAAAATGAGGACTGGGGGGCACTTCATGCACTTATTACATAGCTGGTTTAAAACAACCAGAAGAAAGCACTTTTCAGACAACACAAACTGCGGAACTCACTGCCTCAGGATGGTTGAAAAGCCAAATACATAAATATCTTCAAAAGGGAGACAAAAAATTCACAAAGAATTTGTCTGTTGGTAGTTATGAAATACAAAGATCTGGGGGAGATCTCTAAGTCAGCAAGTCTTTAAACAGAAAATTGTCAGAAGCTGACAAGGGGAAAGAATTTTTTTTTTCTTTCCTTAAGTCCACAGAAACGCCAGTCAGGGGCAGCACAGTAGATGGGTGAACTCTTGGTCTGACCAGTATCACCAGTCCCATGCAGAGAACCGCTATCATTGAATTAGACAGCTGAGCCAAGAGAACTGTGATCTGTTTCCACCGCTGTCATAAATAATGGGCACCACCTTGGCCATATTACTTTGTGTCACTATGTACACATCAGCTGCAGTTCTCTAGAAATTTGCAACTTGCTTTGAAGTTTGCTGATGAAAAGGGCTGTAAGGGACAAAATAGAACAGGGTAGAAACATAGCCCTCATTTGCACACTATTTCCCTTTACACCTGATAGCTTGAGTCAATCTGAATTTTCCAGAATCCAGATTTTGACCTTAGGTTATTAATGGTTACATGGGGGCATTACAATAAAAGGGAATAGATGTAACATGCACAGAAGCAAAGGAACGATTGCTAGGCATATGAAAGCAAGACTGGCTCTTAGGACTCTCTCTTACTAGATTTAGTTCAGGACAACACTACTAGCTCAGCATTAAAGCTACTAGACACAAGAGAAAGATCAATTTATAATAGACTATAGACATCGAAGAAGAGGCTACAGTCACAGCACTTTGACTAGAAATGTTTAAAACGCTTTGTCTTGAACTCTGCTACACTTCTACGGGACTGTTTTAAACGATTGAACTTTGCCAAGTATCTCCCCTTAGTTTTGGTGAAATAACATATAAGGAAAACCAAAAAACATATCAGTCAATCTCTTTCAGGAATTTGATTCTTTGTATTTTTCCTAATACTCAAACATGACTAAAATAAAAGTCTGAGGGTTATTCTCGCTCTGCTTTTTTTCACCCAGCATTTAAAAAAAAAAAAATCAGAGACATGGAAAAAGTGTCAGCCAACTGTACAAAGTTCATTCTGAAAGGCTTTTTATCATAATATGCTTGATCACTTGATGCTACAAATGCAATTGTATAGAAACCAGTGTGACAGCATATCAACTGTTATTACTATTTTGACATAATCAAAACATCTACCATGTTTGATCTCAACTATTTTTCAACTAAATACGGCAGTATAGGTAAGGCCCACAGTTCAAAAGCATGAGCCATAAAGAAGCAAGACAACATGTAAGGAAGCAATGAAACCAGACCAGTCTCAGCAAACATAGGGTAGGTGATTGCTTCTACTACAGACAGACAGGCTCTCTCTGACAGGACAGCTCTTTCTGTCTGCCACTAAGAGGAATTTCACCCTAATTTCACCAAAATTGCCATTTAAAATGGCATTCTGAAAACAATCTACAATATTGGAATTACTATATAGCCTTTAATTAGTTTCTGCTGCAACAAATTATTTGCTCTTATATAGTATTTCAGGACATTCTTTTCCATAACTGTTTACTTTTTTTTTTTAAATACTGGTGCCCTACCCCGTTGCTAATTGTTTACTTTCCCCCTCCTCCCCCATGGAATTTTGTTTGGCCAAGAGCATCTTATTTTTTTTTCATGGAAGTCCTAGTGGGAGGTAGGAATCGCAGAGCCACAGCAATTAATGATAAACAGACGTTATTTACAGATTAGTCTGAGTATCCCACTGACAGAAGAAAACAGAGCCCATTTTAAACCTTTGTAAAATCTGGAAATATCTTTCTATCTCCTCCACATTCCCTCTGTTAGCATTTGGGGGGGGGGGGGGGGTTTGGGTTGTTTCGTTTGGGGTTGGGGTTTTTTTAAGTTTCTTTTGGTACATGAGAAATTTGAAATGCTGTGCCTTCTTTTTGTATTCCCTCACACTCACAAAACACTTTTTGCTGTAAACATATGAGGAATTTAAGTTAAGGTCCTTTGTTCCTCTTATGGCATAGAAGAACTGATACCTGTTAGCTTTAAAAGCACAGCAGAGATGAGAAAAGCTCCTGCATTCTCAGGTGTTTTTGAATAAATTTGTGCATTGGGAGAATCTTTAACTTGCTGCCTATGGTAGATGAAACAACCTTTCAAAAATGCCAGCACTACTTAAGAGCAGGTAATATTAAAAAATAAAATTGTATTTATTTGTATAATTAAACTCCAATCTTCAGTTAAAGGAAAGGATATTGCAAGATTATGTATATGTTCAGGATTTTGGTACTGATGTGCACAGAGACTAATGAAGTCAAGCAAAAATCTAGGCAAGTAAACTGCGCCTCAATAAAGGCAAAACATAAAAGGCAGAGAAGAACATAAACATAGTCAAATCATGACACATGCAGATCATATAACTAACATGGAGGTCATGCTGGAGAGTTTTCCTGAGACACACAATTGAAACAAAACAGAAACAACAAACCACCTACTGAATTTTTACCTAGTCCCTAAACCGGAGAGATTCTACAGGAACTCAGAGATGCTCAGGGCCTACAGTAAAATCCAGACCCCAGAAAAAAAACATTTCAGAAGTGTAAAATATAAGATTATTACTTTCTTAGGTCACTCAGTCACCTCCTCAGAAGCTCTGAGTAGCCAACAACCCCACCGCTCTGGCTGCTTGTTTGTAGGGATGCAAAGGTTTTCATTCGATACCCTCTCCCACTCCACATCAGAGAGCTGGAACACATGTTGTTTTGGAAAGCACTAAATTACAATGTATTGGTAATAGTTTTGAGCATCTGTTTGGCAGCAGTGGGCAAAGGACATGATCTATAGGTACTGTCACAGAGTATACCCCAGTGACTTCTCTGAGCTTAGGACAGGCTCACTGTCACCCAGCCGCCTGCATTAAGGTAAGTTATCTCTGCAATAAGCAACGGCAGTATCATTTATACAAGGTAATTCAATGCAAAGTTTCATTTTGAAACTATGTTTTATTTCACTTTAACTCATAGCATACTGCCAAAGCTCTGTGGTTAATTCACTGTCTGGTACAATTCCCATTGCAGAATCAAGGTGAACATGCGTCTTTGCACTTTGGGCTGAAAAATTCCCTCCTCTTCTTTTCATTCTAGTAAGCATGTGCTGCTTTTTGTAGTTACATCGGCCAAAGAAATACAGTGATATGAAGGTATATATTGTACCCATGGAAACAGGTCAATGCAAGTCTAATCTGTTTCTCATTTATCATGGGATAACTTATTTGAAGATAGGGTAAACAGGAAAGTGAGACAAAAAGGCAACAGGTTTTTTTTAATCTACTAGGGCTGTACCAACATTAGCAAGAAGTCACCCCCACAAGATATAAACGAAAGAAAGCAAATAGGATCTGACTCTTCTATACACCTATGCAACACAGTGAATGAACAGAAAAGGGTATTAAATCAGAACAGCAGCATTTTACACTATTTTGAAGGACACACAGCGAAAGGCAAGGAGGAACAAGGCCCACAGAGGAAACGTGGTTTGCCCGAGGTCACACATCAAGTCAATAGAAGTAGTGAGATGAGTTCCCCGCTCCTGACCTTTCACGAACTGACAGACCATGCTCCCTTGTGGCCTCTCACTTCCAGGACCTTCCATCTGAAGCTTTTCCCCCTGCACAAATGAAAAGGCAAATAATAAAGAAATCTGCTGTAAGAAACAGACAGAGGTATTTTTGTGATCATTAGTCCGGTACCTGGAGCCCTGTTTACACTGTAACTTTTCACTCTTCAATCAAAGGAAATAAAACAAGTATTTTTGTCTTTAGGAAATACCTAATAACTTCCTGGGACATACATTATACGGCACATGAACTGAGAAAAGCTTTTGATCATTATCTTGGGAGCTACAAAGCACAAGGTAGCATAAAGTTTATGCTCATGAGATTTGTTTCCTGACACAACAGCTACAAGAATTCAGCATCTATTCACTGGGAAAATCATGAAAGGTGGAAAGTGCATAAGCATATGATTCCTATAGGTTTTATTACATGCATACACAGTGTCTATTTTTCATTTACCAGACGGTACGAGGTAAAGAGAAAACTCATTTTCTAAATGTCCCACCGCGAAAAGGTATTATACTTACAATTCAAAGACTTCAGCTAATCTAGGATAAAAGATCAAGTTAACAAGCATAATAGCCACTCTACAGGCTAGATACAAACCTTCCTAATTTGGCTATTTGTATTCTTAAACTGCTTAAAGATACAGGCAGAAACTTGTGTGAAGTGGCTGTTCTCAGTTCATTCTTGCCTCTCCTGTGCCATCTACTGCTTACAAGTTGTTACTGACACTGTAACACCGCTCAAGATTCTGCTGACCATTGCTTCCCTGCTCACTTAAAGCTGGACAAGAGAAAATAAGCTTTCAAATTTGAACTTCAGTGAGGTAAGGACTTAAAACGAATAAAAACATACACAAAAATATATTTAAAAAAAAAGGTTTACACGCCCGTGTGGGCATGTAGCACATGCTCGTGGAAACACCACATTAAAAACAACCAACACTGTCTCCTGGTAGTCATGTGCAATTGTAATGTAAGTAGCACACAAATTCCTGTCAAAGCATCTGAGTAGGGAAAAAGACACAGGGGGAGTCAAACAGAATAATCTTTTCATACATAGTTCTTCATTTCTGCCCACTTTGTGGTTTGGCCCCTGTACGGTATCTTGTCAGAAGAGCCACTAATAGCAGGGGTTGCAAAAGCTACTACATACTTTTTTCCCCCAACTTAAACCTTTGTCCTGCTGTGGACTCTAATTCTCATTTGTCGAGCTGAAAGCATGCACCATCTTTACAGTATATAGCTAGATAGCACTCCCTTCCATCAAGTTAAAAGTTGCTTAAGGCTTCATACTGCAGAAACCGACTGCTGATTTTGTGGTTGAAAGTGCTGACCCCAAAAAATGGACCTACAGCTGTGTCCTACATGCTAGACTTCCTGGCAAATATAGCTACTCTTTCTGGAAGGTCCAGTATTGTTCAAGTACGCCACAAAACCGTTTGTCTTCACGGTGATGACAGAGGAATACAAGGCCTTTCAAAAACTGTAAAAGCATGAAGGAAATACTTGGTAAGTTAACTGCCTCTTGACTAAAACTCGGAAACCTTTTAACGTTCACAAGCTATCGGTGAATTCTGGAAAAGGAAGAATTCACCAGTTGGGAACAGAAACACAGGTTAACATGCTGCCAAATTCTCACTGTGTCCCTGTGAAAGGAACACGGCAACAGTTTGCATTCTCACTTCAGGGGAACTCTGTTTTGCCCTGGCTGAGCAAATTGCAGTTGAAGGACCCCATGCCTGTATTCTTCTCTGCAGTCCCTAAAGTCTGAGAAGAAAGATGATGGGGGCAAGTTCCAAACTGCAGTACCTTGAGGCACTGAATTTTTATCAAATCAAGCCAAACCAACACATTTTTATTGGTTCAAACTAAACATTTCATTTTGATTCATATTTTAGACTAAGACAAATATTTGTTTTCCAACTAAAGAAAATTTAATGGAAAATTTTTAGCTTTCAGGATTTTATTGATTTTTTTTTAATTTAAACAAAGTAAGCCTGCTTAATCCCTATAATCTGATATATGCACAAAAAGATGCACTATTTGAAAAGTTTTAAGGATGCATGTGAAAGATAAATCGGGAAAATAAGATGGCATACAGGACCAGAGAAAAAATCCCTCTGTACAGAGCAACACAAGAACAGAGTTTATAAGAAAAGAACAAAGGAGGCATGAAACACCAAGATTACCTATGCTTGAAGGTGAGCATGCCAATGACTAGCAATCATTATTGCTTAAAATTGCACAACTCTGTCAAACTAGACTCGGAAACACAGGAGATCAAAACACTCCAGGGCCACTGCTAACATTACAGTGGAAGTAACACCAGAACTGCTACCAAGAAGAATTACTAGATGATTCATTTTAACCTGTGTGTGAAATCAGGTAGTAATATATAGCAGCACATAGGTGGTACAAGACTGGAACAAAGACATTATCATAGATGTTAATGTTACATGACTACATGTCTTCCTTCCAGGGGGAATGGGTTTGATTTGGGGAGGGGCAAGAAGGTATTTCTTTCAAAGTACAGTCCTGCTGTAGCTATTATAAGTGACTTCACACCACTGCCTTCCATTATTATATAGTCAACCCAACTTTACTATTCTTGGTTGTGAAGGCTGTCCAGCCCCCTAAGCACAACATCATCTCAATAATATAAGAAGTTATATAAACCAATCGTGATGGTAACAGCACATTTTCCAAATGCCTGTTGTCTCTGAGAGGAGTTCATACTGAGCTACAAGCAAATCATAAAATGAAAGGCCATCCAAGAGCGGAACTGTGCCAAGCTAGCAAAGTTTATGAAGTTCAATTTGAACTATCATTGCTGTCATCTTCACTAGAGAAAACATCTTTTCACAATGGAAATGTTAGGTTTCCAGTGGCAGAAATAATTTTTCTAACAAAATCTGATATAACAGTATTTCTCCAGTCTCCCAAAACATGGAGGTTTTTGGTGTTAGTTTTTGGGTGTTTTGCTGTTGGGTTGTGGTTTTTTGTTGTTTTTTTCTCTCCACCCAACAATACTTCTCTCCAATGTGCAGGCCTGGATACCCACACCCAGCTCAAGACCCTTTCCCTCTGCCAACACCATACAGAAACATGATAATTTTCCGAAGAGAAAATGAGCTGTCTCACTTGGGTCAATGTCCACTAGAAGTCACAGGGATGAAACTGGCAGAGAACTCTGTTCTGAGGAGTGGGATCATGTTCCCTACATACTTTCCTTGAGCATCTTAGAGTCTGTCAGAGAGGTCTAAAAAAATGTTGGTGGCCAGATCCAAGGAAGAGCCAGAAGAAATATAGCAAGATCTGTAAGTGTACTGAACATACCCAGACCTAAATAACATTTAAATTGTGGCATCTTCCGCTACATATTAGGTGTGGAGACATAGTGTTGCAGACATCTGCACAGGTATCAAGGGCTCTGGCCAAGAAGCAGCTGTGAGAAGGAAATCTGAAAGCTGGAGTTTTCCAGCTCTGGTGTGCCAGCAGTCACCCTGAGCAAGGCAGAACCCACAAAAGTGTTCTCAAGCCAGGACTCCTTAAGAATCCTCTCTCAAGTGAACAGTCCCCTCACTACTCCCTTCCTGCCCAAGGTAACAATCATAGAATCGTTTAGGTTGGAAAAGACTTTCAAGATCATTGAGTCCAACCATCAACGAAGCCCACTAAACCATGTCCTGAAGTGCCTTGTCTACGCGCTTTTTGAATATCTCCAAGGATGGTGACTCCACCACTTCCCTGGGCAGCCTGTTCCAATGCCTGACAACCCTTTCAGTAAAGACATTTTCCCTACTATCCAATCTATACCTCCCCTGGCACAACTTGAGGCCATTTCCTCTCATCCTATCTCCAGCCACCTGTCAGAAGAGACCAGCACCCGTGAGAGATGACAGAAGTGAGAACAGGTAAGGACAAGCTCCAGCAGGCTTTACTAAGGTACAAGTGTCTTTAGTGCTCAGACACATTCACAGCTGCAGCGTGAATATGGATTCAGACAAACTACCAGAGGATCAACGCGTAAGCCCTCCGTGAAGAGTCTCGATCACAATACTGATTTTCATGAAACATTGCTAACAAACTTCACAGCAGAAACAAGGAAGCCACAATTAAAAACTAACCAGTCTAGAATAACACAAGAGTGTAAAAAAAAAAAAAAAGGCAAAAGAACAGTCAAGAGTTTAGTCAGGAAGAAACAGAATGGGCTGACGAGAAATCAGAAAAGCCAATGAGCTCACCACATTCTTTTTTAAGTGAGGCCTGGCAAATCAAGAAAAGCTGAAGTTCAAATGTTTTAGTAGCTCTCTGAAAGTATACCAAAGAGATTAAAAGGTGCATTCTGGAAAGCTAAAAAATGAACAAAGAAAACAAATATGAAACTGCAATTCTTTCTTGGCATTATTCAGGAAGCTTGGCTTACGTTACAAGTAAAACACTACCTGGGCACCTAAGCCGCACCTCACTGTAAATACCTAAAACATGCAAGTAGCCCATCTAGCCTGAGTGTATCTGTTCAGTTTCAATCTGTGGGGCTTTTTATATTAAATTCAAAGGGGAATTCAGTGTAAAGAGATCATCTCCAGGGAGATAAGTGCAAAGCAAGAGTTTCTCAAATTATATGGATTCAATTAAAACAAAATGTCACTTGCTGAGATTTGTCAGTTATCTAGGCCAGCTCCAAGGCTGTCTCTCCCTTGTCTTTCTTAAATTACAACTTTCAAGCCAAAAACAACTAGTAATGTGACCTTGGTTTAAGTTACCTTGATTTCCATTTCCAAGATCCTTTTTGTTTTCACCCAAGTGAATAGTATTTCTCCTATAACCTAGCTAAGACAGGATTAACCAAGTTATTTTGGGAAATACTATATAATTTGTTTACAATACAGCCTCTCAAAAGCAAAATTCCCATGAGTAGTTTTGCTTGATGCAAATACTTCATGAAAGCAACCATTAACATGATTGCTATCCACAAAGGTATGTCATAAGGATTGGACTACTTAAATTACAATTCAGCCTTAAAATGGCATTTGGCTATTCAGCTATAGACCACAAATCTTGGACTTTATACTAAAAGCTGACTTTCATCTGAGATCTCTAATGCTGGTGCTGAACAAAAGACATGATTCTTTTTAATTCATTGATCGACTAGGACACAACGTTCAGAAGTCTGGGCAGAAATAGGAAAAGGAGGAGTGTCCTACACTGTTTCCCTGTGGCGCAACGAAGGCCTATTAACAGAGTGAGGCTCCATTGCCTCAGGTTCCGTATAAGAAGCTAAAAATCAAAAAAACTAATCATTGCTCTGAGGATCTTACAGAAAAGGTTTAAGACAAGCAATGACATGCAGGAACATGCATGAAATAGTGCAAGAGAGTAAGATCAGCACAGTCAATGTGTCTGACAAAAATAAGATGATAAAGTATCCACCATGTAGCAGAGTAAGCACTGTTCTGTGATAGCAAAGAGCTGCCAGGGTGCCAGGGAAAGTAGGGATTTGAGCTTCTTCCTTCACTAATTCACCTCCCATGTTCTCCTTCTGCCTCCTCCTCAGCTCTTTTCTTTCTACCATTCTGTTCAGATCAGCTGCACAAAGGAACAAAGACACATTTTCCAGTGATTTCAAGAGAAGGATTATATCCAAATATTTTTGCAGATCTATCTAGCTCTTCAGATCAAAACTAAGTCTTCCTTTTGAGTGATTCCATAGCAATAACAGTCTGTTGCCATTTGTAATGGTCATGCCATGTTCCCCACCAAAAATTCTCAGTACAGCAAACTACCACCTTCCAAAAAACGTGATTCCAAATGAAAGTTTTCACCCAGACTAGCTAAATAAACAGCACCATTTTTCTGTGCAAGTACTCAGTCCTCAAGAGAAAAGTCAGTTGTGTAAGAGCAACCCTCAGCACAATGGTTGTAGCAACAGTGTGTAAAAGGCAGGGTGGAATCTCTTTTGCAAGAATGAATCATCTAATAACTGTGTCCAAGACTACCTACGTATATTCTACATGTCAGTGTTACAATATATACAGCTCTAAATGTCATGTTCCATTTATGAGGTTATGGCCAATTTGCTCCTGAAAGAAAAACTGATGCATCTCACATGTCCCTTCTACAAACTTTCAAATGATCAGGTTAAATTTTTCTAAATTTGAAATTGCAATAATGCCAGTTTTCTCTTACCATGAAAGTAAGGGAAAAGTCTTTACATACCAAATATTGGTAATAATCTGGAACTATATGTGTATACACATGTACATGTGTACACACATAGAGCCATAACTTTTGAACAGGCATGCTTATGTTCTTTCATTCCTCATAAAAAGGACTTCCTTCCTTCTTCTGGTTTTCCACATTTCACCCTGCTAATTCAAACTGAGAGAACATTGCAACCTGTGCTTCCTCAGCAAGTCCCTATTTCCACTTCCTTTTTAAAAGAATATTATTTTTCTTAATAACTTTAATATCTAAGCAGACACAGATATAAAAGAAGTTTGCTGAAGATAGGAAGGTTGACATCTAGTTATTTGTACAACATCAGCATAATACCACACATTAGTATTGTTGTTAAAAAACATTTCACTGACAGAAGCACATGACATATTATGACAACATGTGGCATTTTCCTAAAAATAATGGAGTTCATTTTCTTATCCTCTAAGCAGACTTGATGAAATGTAGCACTTCCTGGAGTATCAGTAACACATACATTCAAAATCATAGCATCTCCAGTTTCTTCAGTATTGACTATTTTCAAACGTATTGCCAGCTTGAAAGTGAATGGCCACACTCTGATGTGGCTTACACTGGAAGCATCCTAACTAAAATCAATAGGATTCTACTGGTGCAAGTCAAAGCAGAATTCAGCCCAAAGGTTCTGACAGGGAAAAATTATGTTAAGGCTTCCAAGCCTCACAGAAGCTTATTTTTCATGGCTTGCTCCCCTGCCCCTGTGGACGTCTAACATATTCTTTGGCTGAAAGAAATCTAAAAATCTCGGGTCCTTTTTTGTTCAACTGAAACCACACAAGTTTGGAGAACCTCACATAAACAGACACATGAGAGCCTTCGGTAAAACTGCAGACAACAGTTCTAATTTTTTGTTACACTGGAAAAATAAGCTTAGCTTGTTTTCCTAACTGTTCCCTCTCCCCTTATAAACTCAGCCACCCAAGGTCTTTACAAATAGAGGGGAGGTTAATAGTTTAAAGCATGGGGACCTATTTTTCCCATAGGGATCCTGAAGGAGAACACACAGACATTCACCTGACAACAGAATTTTTATCCCTGGGGCAAAATCTCTGAAGTCACTAATTCCCTGTATATTCCTCAGATTGCTTTTCCATAAAGTTTTGCCAAGAAAAGTTAGCCTTGACAGTTGGTTAAGTTAATTACAACTTGCCCTGATGACTTCAAAAAGTGCTCTTCTGTCTTGCAATTATAAAACCCTGCATCTTTCCTCTACAGGGATGTTTGTTACCTAAATGAAGCAGAAGCAGTGCTATCATTCGAATTATTATTATAGCATGGTTAACATGAGGATGTATCCATGCAATGAGCACGCAGAAAAGCAAAACAAGGATTACTGAATTTATTAGGAGAACTGCATGTATTTTAGCGTAATAAAGTTAAAGGACTTAGGGTCAAGACTTTAAGCTCAGTAAGTGTTAATCCATTTACTTTCACTCCAGTACATAGCAGCAGTCTCTGATGCTCAGATTGCAGTAAGTGATGAATGATGCTTTTGCAAACAGAGAGCTTCATCCTCACATGCTACTCAGAAAAACCTCTTATTAACTCCAGTGGAAATACTTGGCTTAGGGGAAGCAGGATCAAGTCATTCATTTTAATGAACAGAAAACTCTTCAGACTCCACTTCATCTCCTTGAAGGGAAAGAAATGCTTGAACAAAGTAACTACAACAGAATGTCTGAAACTATTGCTCACTGTAACCTCAAACTGGGCTTACATTTTCTGATGTATAAAAATCCAACTTGCAACAGAGTAATTGCAGAGAGCTCACTCCAAAGAGGTGCAGACTACACCTGGTAGGAGCTCTGCAGGCACTGCCTTGGGCGCAGTAACCAGCAGGTCACAGTAACACACGATCCAAAGTGCAGACATTGTGGGCAGTGGGATGAGAACCCATGACATCAAACAGTCAGTAATCTCTACCTCCTGAGAGGCGAAAAAGCCCAAAACCCCCCTGCCGTATCAGAATTCAGTAACAGGAGTATCACATGCAAGGCATGTAAAATTGTCCTATTCTGCTCAGTTTCCCAGTGTTCTTACTTCATTTATCCCCCTGCATATTATCATTTAGCTTCATTCAGTAAAATCAAGAAACAAAACAAACTATGAGAAAACAGGCATCCCATATGCAACACAACATGTTATTTTATTTGTTTAAAGCTCCTGGCATGCCTATTTTACACTATGCACATTTCTGCTGTTCAAATCAAGGCATCAGAGCGGATCAGCATTAGGATTTCATACTGCATTCAACAGCAAAAGTACGGATGAAGGAGAGTCACACTCAGACCTTAAATCCTCTCCTCTCCCCCCACATTCCCAGTTATCATCCCACCTTCAGTCAGCTTTGAGTCAGAGTCCATCCAGGGTGGAGAATAACAACAAACCTACCCAGTATAGTGCACATGCAATAATTTTCTGGACTAAAACCTTTTAAAGAAGATAGCATTCCCTGGTGCCTGAAGAGGGATTACAGTCCCTTGGAATGAGCTGCCCTTCTAATTTCCTACAGGTTTGAGAAGTTGCCATACTGAGCTCATATGGCAGCCCCTAGTAACTGCTGCCGTAATGTAAGCAATGCCTTTCAAAGTATGAGGATGGGGACCGACATTTTACTATAGCCAGAGCTGTCCCATCATGAACAGCACTTTAACGTGCAAGACCTAAACCTATCCCAGCACCCACAGGGATGACCTTCTGCTGGGTGCTCCTACCCAGGATCTACAAGCATGTCTCCTATAGAAATCCTCCTATGCTTCAGAGACACTCACTCTCCCACAGATCCTTTAGGCAATCATTAACTGATTGCCTAATACACTACATCAGCCTGTGTGATATCTCTGTGATTTTCTGCTACTAGCCCATAACAAGAGCTAGTGTTAGACTTGTGGGACCTCTGAGCAGCCACTAAGCCATAGAGCCTCTTCTTCCTCCCACCCACCCGAAGCCACTCTTGCTCTATAACCTAATTTAGCCTAATACTCCTCGTGCTACTCCAGAGATTGAGGCCCCAAGCAGTCACTTCAGTTTCTGACTGCTTGCCGCTCCCACTGTCCACAGAGACAATGGCAATAAGGTCTCCTGTCCTATGACACAATGCAGTCCAGCAGGCCAGGCACCACCAGAAGAGAAGAACATGAGCTGTTCCCAGCTCTATCTCAGAAATCCATGACAAATTTCAATATACCATTTCCCCTTTTTTCTCCATTTCTTTCCCATCCTTCATTTCAGGTGGAGAGCTCTGTGGGCAGGCACCTTCTTAATAGCTGTTCACTGCAGAGTTCACAGCTCTAGCTGAGGCCCTGCCCAATCCTACCAACAGCAGCTCTATTTTCTACCCATGAGAGAGGGCAGAAGAAAAGATGGCATTCCCACAGAGTCATCAGTAGAGACCAGATCCTTCTTTCAGTAGGATGCTCTTCTGGAAGGCACTCAAATGCCAAGTCCTTAGGCCAGAGTACAGACCTCTTGGCTGTCCTGTTAGGTAGGAGTCCTGGGCTAAGCAGCTCAGGGCTCCTTCCTCTTCCCCCCACTTCTATATTCCTTACAGACTGTAATCCTCAACCTCTCCCAATAGTCTCCTAAAATTTCCAAGAACTTTTATACCTTCTTGATGTTTCTGTTTTTAGCCCTATCTTAATACATCATTATTTGGCTACATAAGCTTCTTCACTATTCCCTGCTGATCTCCTTTTGAACTCAGTTGGCCAAATAGCACCAGGCAAAAAAGAGAAGCACATCCATGTGCAGCAGAGGGGAGATCTCACTTGTAAGACTACTCAGTTATTTAGGTGGGAGATTCCTGACCTCTGCTATGGAGCTATGCATTCGCCTTGAAATGAAGTTATTTGAAATATAAATCTCATCAGATAAAGTGTGGTTCCTAAAATTTACACCTTAAAATTAAAAATATCAAAGGGAAAAAATAATGAGTGGTTCTGAGCAGTTGCCTATACCTTCTATCAACGTATAGCTCAGTTTTTCCATTTTTTCTGCCAACATGCTGACTACTCACTTTCCTCCTCCATCCCACACAACTGCACTAAAATCTTTATTTATCAAGATTTTTATATTCAAGGAAATATTGTTCACAGACTGACTGCATGAAAAGAAAAATTACACACTGGCCCCATTCACCCCATAACAGCCTTTAAATCACCTAGCTGTTTTTTACCTGGCATCTTTTCCTTCCATCATTGAAGTACCTGAGCATCTTCCAACAATTCTCTACACAACATGGCAAGCACCTGCTATGGCCAATCTCATCCCTTACATCAAAACGATCCGTTTTGTTCCCAACACGTTATCTTATTCGTCTTATGGCAGGACCTAGTCCAAGAAGCAGATCAGCTGGAGAATTTCACAGGTCTTGGCCCTGTCCCTGGGTAATGGTCCTCCATATCCTACATTAAAAGCATTTGCCCTTGTACAATACAGTTCCATTAAACTAGAGGAGCGGAGATGAGAAACAGTTGTCAGCACAAGGGGGGTACAGATCTTAAAACTAAGGGCAGGATTGCCTCCTCCCTCGCCCTCTTCCGAAGACCACCCCACCCACCTATTCCAACGGTACGTGAAACAAAATATTTGTGGTATTGGTCATGATTAATTAATTCTGGATTAAAGCACAGACTAGCTCTATTACCATAACAATGCATCCCTCAACATAGCAAAAAGCTTACAGAATTCTATACCACTAGCCATAGCCATTGAGAACAAATTTCACTTAGACTTTAGTCATATGCTAAGTAAATGTGACAAATACATTGTGATGAAAACAAAATCGCAAAGTTAGGATTTCATTTTCAAAGTGATGAGCGGAAGACTGGGACATAAGTTAGCATTTGCCCCTGGAAGTTCACAGAAGATTTTCTAAGTTATACACCCTCCTAGGTAAGTGATAAAGATTAAATTATTTTAAGTTTTTCCAAAAGTTCTGAAAGTTCAAACCAAACCAAATTTTGCTCAACTTCTACAAATTTTCTTCTTTGTTACACTAGGTTTCAGGGACCAAACATTGGAAGGAGGGGAATTTACACAGAACAGAGCTATCAAAGATGAAAGCACACGGCAGTGGAAGCAACGCTCTGCTCCCCAGGATGTGCTGCTGGACTAGCCGCAGTCCCCAGGCTTGACACCAAAGACTTTGGGCTTCCCAAACCCAAAGGCTCAAGAGGCAGGCAAGCGCTTTGGCTCCAAACAGTTTTCTACAGAAGAGTACTGCCACGGAGATGCTGGAGCTCTTGAAGGACAGCTTGCTGAAGAGATAAAACATCTATCCCACATTTTATTTAATGAAGAGGATTTACCAAAATCTAGTCTGGCACCAGCTCACATCCCTCCTTGAAATATTAGCCTGAAATAACAGCAAAACATCTTACCACATGCATTCCTTTTAAGGTAAGGGCTGTTGAAGTACAGTCAGTCACTACACGACAGGCTAACCAGACTATTTTATTTTTTTTTTCAGTGGAGCTTTGAGTATAATAATTATTACATGATGCACTATGCATTGCCAATGTCAAGTTGGCTTCAGCATGTATCTATCTTTTCCACTGACTTGAAGTAGGATCTCAGTTTACACAGTTCCTAATTTACCAATCCCCTTAGTGGTATGTGTGTCTAATGGGGATTTTGACAGTAAAACAGTCTCGTTAATAGCTCATGATTTATTACATTATTCACCACTTCCTTAAATCTATTTATTTCAGAAAGAAATAGATATTTTGGAGTCGAGTTGTATTTTCCTAGGCTTTCCACCAGCATTACTAGACTACACCTAACCATCTTCAGTGACAACTGTAAATGATATAAACAGAGAAAAAGTCTGATGAGGCACCTATAAAGCAAAATAACATTTGTGTTATGTAAGATACAAAAAATTTAAATAATATGGTGAGAATAGGATAGACAAGAAAATTTCTCAGTGAGGATGAAACCATTTACACAAGATGCTTCTTAGCACAGCCAAACTTCAAGTCTGTATCAAGGATTACAAGTTACCCCTGCAGGAGAGACTGCAATACTCAAAAGCATCTAGAAACTGCAGATAAACAACTCAATACTTTAATGACATGCCTAAAAGAACTAATGAGATGTCTAACAAGAACAGTGAAAAGGAAAAGGGAGGATAATATGCACATGACACTCATAAGAAAGGAAAGCACATCAAGTACACATCTTCATCTACATTACAGCTACGTCCATCCACATCAAACTGCAACGGATTTAGGGAAACACACAAAAAGCTATAGCATCAGATTCTGACCACTCCCACCAAAAGAAGGCCCTGAATAGGAAAGGAAACACCACAAAAAAACCACTCAAGATTTCTGAAGTGATTCACTTCAAACATCGCTGTTCACAATTTCACATGCATTCTTTTCTCCTTCCAGAACAGCCAGTTCCACTTCTAGCATCCCAGTTCCATACCCCATGCCATATATTGTCATCACTGTTTCTATGCAGTTAGGATCTCAATTTTGCATTGAAGCTACTTGTTCCAGAGAAGCCTATGAACCTTTTGGTATTTTTTTTTTTCTTTCTAGTTTTCCCTTTCCTCCCATCCTCTTCATTTCCAAGGCCTGTTTCTTCCATCTCTCCCAAAATATCTGCCAGCTCTCACCTTTCATTTCCTTTTCATAATTTACTTCTTTATTCCTTTCTAGTTCTTTATTACTTACCCCTACTCACACACACCTTGGATCATCAATCAAAATCTTCCCACCTAAAGTCTTCTCATCTTCTTAAATTTAAAGCAAGGGGGTCATCGGATCATCTTTAAAGGCACATTTTTTACTGTAGCCTAGCTCAGATTTTATTTCCAAGTATTTTTGGTGTGTAAAGAAAATATTGAGAGACAAAAGAAAACTGTAGCAAAAACACCACTCTAGGCCCAATCCTTCGTGGCTTCAAGTGTGGGCAGACTGCCTGCCTGTGGAGAGCACATTCCAGTTCCCTGTGACTGCTGGGAATTTATAATAGCAAAAGCAGGGCTGGTCTCATATATCACTGTGTCATCTATCCACAAGATAAAACAGAGCACTGAGATTCTTTCTCCTCCTTTTTTTCTTTTCCAAAGGAAGTGACTGATTTCTAGAAAATACTTTGGAGCTTTTAATGCCCTGGGACTCAACATGGGTGAGGCACCCTGTCTGCTCAGTTACACGTTACAGAATTAGGATCTATGACTTTAAGTTACTACATTTCAGTTTTGAGCCTACCTTTTCCTATGTAATGCTGGTAACAGACAGAGAATTAAAAGCCCAGAGACTCAAGTCTTCCTTTTACCCACAACACAGCAAACAGCTGTTTCAGCTCCCCACTAGAGCAGCATGTTTCAACCCACATTCCGTCTGGGCAAAGAGATTTGAGCATTTTTCTTCCTTCAAAAGGCATTGGATGGGCCAGTGCTACAGGAGCCAGTGCTACTTGACTAAGCAGAAAGTAATGTAACAACATTTAAAATAAACAAGGAAGTGACTTAAGAACAAGATTTCAATTTCCTCTTTGCCAGTCTTAATAGCAGAAAGACCTTTGATAACAGGTAGCTGGTTATTTCAAAGGTAATTATGGTGACTTTACCAACAGATGTTTGGGTACATGCTTCTCCTTGTAAATTGGTGCTAGAGGAGCATATGGTGAACTACATAGGTGGTGTAACAATCTTGTTGTAAACAGACTTCTGTAACATCTGCATGATCCTGAATGCAAAAAACGTTGTGATGGGTCGCAGAGACCAGGCATGTATTCTTGGCACCTCTGCTGCAAAATTTCTGTTGGAAGACAAGGCAGCACTGGCTGAGTTTGAAGACATTCAATCACCAGCTTGTATCTCCTCCCTTTGAACTGGATGCACTAGTGAAATCCTGCCTTTATCTTTCCTCCAAAAGAAAGAAAAATGGATGTATTATATCACATTATGAGAGTTCCAAGACATCAAATGGTCTATACATATTCTTCCCTTTCAGTTTCATATTTAGTAAAATACTCCAGGTACAGCTTAAATGTAATTGCTGTTTAGTATTATTTCACCTGCTCTGAAACTGTAGCTAGAAGCCCCCTGACCAAAGGACTAGGATACTTAACTTCACTTTGGTGCCTTCTGCTTCTGTATTCTTGATTTTTTTAAATCATTTCTCACAGCAGTCACAACTGTAACTGTAATCAGTAGCATGTCCCCATCAGGTTAAAAACACATATGTGCATTTGATTAATTAACAGTGCATTTGTTTTCTGCACACCACGTGTAAAATTCAGAAATTCTGAATATGTGCCTCTGTACAGCTGTTATTGCCTACTACATGCAGGAGACATCCAAGACCAGAGCTCTTCTGCATAGACTTCTGTTTACACTTGCTATTTTTCAAGGTCATTCAGTACATGACTGTCATTTTGGAGCGGGGGGGGGGGGGGGGAACATGCACTGTAACAAGACCTGCAGTGTTAGGGGCATGGGTTTGATTCTCTGATACCAGCAACTTTTGCGCTTGATTATCACACACTTGGAGTTAGACAAAACAAATAACTAAAGATAACCCCTTAGAAATTAGTAGAAACTGGAAAAAATTTTCTATAATTGCTTATATAGATAACTGGAAAAACATTCCTATATAAGCGTAGCATATATTCCATTATTTCTGGGTTTAAAACATAGTAATTTAAAACTGTAAATCTTTCAGTGTACTTTCTTTCTCAATTGTCCTAATATTTTAAAGCCAGAAGATTCAGACTGAATTGTCAAAAACAGATACAAGAAGCACCCTTCCACATATATAAATAGAAAAGAATAAATATCACAAGATGAACCTTCTTGTGCAAGTATCAACTCAGAACAGCAATTTTACTTTGAGTAAAAGTTTAATTCCTGCACAGTATAAAACTGCCAAAGCAGCTGATAATTTGAAGAAAAATGCTGAAAGCAAGACAGGCAGGCAGTTTTTGCCAATCTTAACCCATTTAAGAAACACTGAATAAGAAAAAGACCACAGTTTCAGGCCAGGATTAGACCAAGACCTCAGTAAGAAAGGAAATAACTCTCCTTTGGACTTGTTTTGAAATCTTTTCCCAGAGCTGCACTGGTGGTAAAGTAGTTGGCTGTATCAGTTTCTTCTATGGGGAACTGTTCTGGATGACAGGCAGATGGACTCATCTGGCCATTCCTGCTTGGCTGCAAAGCTAAGTATTTTGCACTGTGAAGAACCACCCTCTGCAGTGGAGCTGCTCAGAATAAAGTCAGCATTTCCCCTATTATAGCAGCAAAAACACATCTAGGAAAAATAAGTAAATCAGCTTTCACTTCTTGAATTCTTATCAATTTATACAAGGTCTGGAGGTGCAAGGGTAAATCAGAACCAATGTAACTTGTGACCAGAGAAGTCTCATGGGGAGATACAGTACCAATGAACAAGCTCTTGGGAGAAAAATATGCCCCCATCACTTAAGGAACCAATTGCTAGACCTTTACTCAGGAGGCCCTTGGTGCTCACAAGCAATTTCAGTATCTGCTAGTCTGCAGAGATGTCAACATCAGCCGATTGTCAGGCAGCCACAGATTGAGTGGAAGAGAAAAAGTACAATTCAGAACATAGACGAGAAGCCACCTCAGCTAAAAGTCAATATCCTAAGCAGCAAAAGGTTGCACCCCTACACCATGTTCCCCTTCTGCAGGGAGAAAAAAAAAGTCATCTGTCCAGTATCCTTCAAACCTAAAAGCTAAGCTGCTTAGTATCCTAAAAGCCTTGGGGAAGGTCAATGGGAGAGACAGGCAGCTATCCATTAGGACAATGAACCCTAGAGCACAGCAAGACTTAGGGCAAAATTCTCCCCTCCCCAGAGACAAACCCCTATTGCCTTTTATCACCAGCTGATTAGTCCTCCTGCCCCACCAGCAAGTATTAAGGGATCCCACCTGTGTTATCAGCCTTCCATTCAGAAGCCACCTCCCACATAACTACAGCTGAGCCCTCCCTCCTTCTGAGCATCCAACCCCTCCTCCTCAATATGGCCTGCTTGTTCCACAGGACAATCTCATCACTAAGGCTTGAAACCAAAGTGACAGAAAGTTTGAGCACCCCAAATAATGTAACATTTTACAGGCATTTCCTTGACCCCCCTCATTTTGATATTTTGCCCAGCACAGGCTCTGCGATGGCATGAGTACCTCGGCAAACGATGAAACAAACTAGTTATTTTAGATGCATCGACTGGCTTTGAAATAGTTAAAGAGTGAACTAGCCTTGACAAGCTTTAGGTCTGATCTGAATTGCATTTTCCTGGATATAATTGCTTCTAAACAGAGGTAATATTAAACAACTGTTCTTCTGCTTGGCAAGCTCTCAGGATGCTTTCCA